>NW_010411062.1:43327-47325 GCF_000710305.1 Buceros rhinoceros silvestris | reverse complement strand
TCCCTACAGTAGCTGCTAAACCAACTAACTGTAGAAAGAACTGTTCTCTTTAAAAATCTGTGATATCTTGACCAAAGAATTTTGACTAAATAGATAATTCAATCTCAGTGCAGTAAGATGTTTTGGCAAAGAGCAAAAGAGCAGCAGGTAAAGTTTTTCACAATGAATGAGTTAGCAGAAGATAGGCATACGAATCCATCTTCGTCCCTCCCAGTTTTGCTCATAAGAGCCAGAAGAGTCCTAAGAGGTGCTGCCTTTGTATCCATATAAAGAGGCACAGGAAAGGGAGTCCTTCAAAAGGTCAGAAGGAGTATAGCTCATGAGAACCTACAGCTGCAGTCATGGAGGAGGTCACCATTTTCTTCAGAAAGTTCTGTGATCACTGGAAATTAAATCGATGCAATTTATATTGTTCCCTTCTGCCCTCCCAACATCTATATTCTTCTATAGCCATGTATTTCCCACTGCTATTTATGAATAGACTGGAAGAATGCTGGAGAAAATGAGTACGGAGAAGCATGGAAGACCTCAAACCCACAGAGAACTGAACACTGTCTTTTCTGTAAAGGAAGGATGCTCCTATTTCCCTGTGTGCAGTCACTGCTTGAAAAGCTGTGTGAATGGCTCTGTAACTACATACAATTTCTAGGAGAGTTCTGCAATGCACAAACAATTGCTCAAATATGTGAAAGTCATGAGTTTGAATAAAAAAACCATGCAGCTCCACACTTTGGGACGAAGAGAAAGACTACGGAGAGGAATGTGGAACTGATAGGGAAGCAATTTCTTTCCTAATGTAGGTAAACATTAACCTCCTTAGTAAATGGACACTAAAGAGAAATATCAGATGAAAAGCTAGCTTTACTGTTCGTTAAATCTAGCACTTTTAAGAAGCAATCTGACTGACATATTTTGCAACAGTTAGCCGAAGTTCAAACACAGATTTCTCACAGGGTTATAATGTCCTCTTTTAAAAAATGACTTTCATTTTAGCTGCTCATTTTTTGATCAAATGGTTGCATCAAAAAAGGGATTAGCTTGGGTTCAGCTGAAGAGTGCAGCAGAGGAAATTTTGTGTATACTGCTTTCATAGATACCAGAAACCAGAGTAGGGTATTTTAAGCTCTTTAGCTATCAACCAATTCTACTTACTCAGCTTTAAATCTCAGTGCTATGGTTTAGTTTATGCTAATGATGACCTTTACAATCACGGAAATAAGATGACAAGGATTTATACCATCTCTGAGTCAGTGAAAATATCTACAAGAACAACAGCAGAAAAACTGCAAATAAGACCTATTAATAATGTTTCAACCCAAGACTCTAAAAGTGCTTAAGGAGTAGTTAGTTGTTATAAATGCTAATAAATATCACAAATAAATAGAAGAATTACCCAGCTATACCAAAATCTTTTCATCCTGAGCACTCATACAACACATGTTCGCTTATTTTCGGAACTGCCCTGGTGGGAAATAGTGTGTGAGTAGTTTAATTTTATGGGCAAGAAATTAGAGGACAGGAAGATTTGGGAGAGCAAAGTTAAAACCCATTTAGGATCCTGAACTGACCCTGATAACAGACATTTCAATATCTCTTACGTTCAACATACTGACAGACATGTGAGGAGGAAATAGAATTTGCATCAGGACAATTGGTAGGTCAGGTATGAAAGGCAGTTTATCACATTTAAAAAAAGAATGTCAAGATGTTAGACAATGTACTACAAGGAATTCTTGGATGCTGACACAACAGAATTTAAAAAATTAAATAACAATTCTTCAGCAGACAGTTGTTAAATTTCTCCCAGTAAGGTAATCATAAATACAAGGTTGAAAATATGCAAACCAAGTAATTTCATTGCTCTAATAGTTCAATTTTCAGGGTAGCTTTCTCCCCTGTTAGATTACCTCCCCCTTCCTGTGGTAAACCAGTGCAGGCTGTCAATTAGGTTCGTAACTAATCTCATCCCAGAACTTCTGCTGTTCAGTTAAGCTAATGATTTGATTGCAGGCAGCCCAAACCTCAAGTGGTTACTTCCGTCCACATTCCTGGCAACAGCTTCAGGAGTTTCTGACTGTTAAAGAAAACTTTAACATACTGCTTACCAGAGATCAGTGGAGTTATGAAAACTGCAACAGGTATGACTTTGTAGCAGATTATTACTACGGGTTTTGTTTGCTTTTTTTTTTAGTTCATAATATTGCCATATTACTGTGAAACCCTGAATTCAGACTGGAATTCTCAAACACACTAGCTTTTTTTGAGACCATTGAGATCATTAAATAATGATATTTAATATAAATGACTGGGTGGTAGTTTTAATGATCAGACTTAATTCCATAACTGATATCCAAAATGCAGTAAAGACCTTATTTCAGAATAGGAAAGCATTTATTTTTTTTTTATTGCTTCCCAGTTGATTGTGAATACTGCTGGGTAGATATAACTCTCTTTATGCTGAGGATGAAATAAATTAATTTCAAACATAAAAGCACAAACCCCTATACTTTAACTTCTTTAAATAGCAGGTAAGAAAAGAGTATTTCAATAAGAATATATTTTTAATCAGGAATAAAATAATAATGCTGCTTAGCTTGCTGGCTTTTATTAGGTGTGAAAATCATTTTTAGCAAAGGCACAAATGGCATCGTTCAGACAGTGTCTAAATATCATGACACCTGGTCTAGTGATACCTCGTGTGGTGTAAATACAAGTTTACATGAAATTTGTATCCATTTCTGCTATTCATTCTATCATTTCTCACTGTCATACCTATCATAACTAACTTCTGTGTTTCAGGTGAAATGCATTTGTTTTGCTCACTATTCCCCTTTTAAATACTAAAATTTCTCTTTTCCTTGTCTTAAAAATCAGCTCAAGTGTTTGAGGCAATTGTTAAACAATGGCCAAAACTCAACAATTAATTTGTTTGAACACATCTTTTAATTATGAAAGAAAAGTGAAAAGCTTTCTAGTCCATTATGCATTGTATTTTAAGTGGAAGAGACTAAACTATCAACCATGCAAGACTCATTTCAGTTGTAATTTGCAATTAATCATTGAGTTTCCTTTAAATGTTAGTTTGGGTCTGAACTCATTTGAATATCAAAAGAAACAATTCCTTGTAATAGTTGGACAAATCATCCTTTTTTGAAGAGTGAATGAAAAAAAATTTTAAAAGCCTGAAAAACATTGGATATACTGAATGACATGTTGGCACCAGCGTATGTTTTTAAAATGCCAGAGCTTATAAGTCTTTTTTTAAGATACACTTAATTAAATAAGTTGAGACAGAAGACCATTTCATCAGCAATACTAATTTTCAGTTTCGTAAGTTTTAGCTGTACAAAAATTCAGTATTATCTTACCTTTCTAAAAATAATGATAAAATGCAGCCTTAACTGACTCAAAATGAACAAAAGTTTCATGAGCAAAGAAAGCTAATTAGAACTTGAAGATCGGGAATGAATGCCACAGTGATTGTATCCTACTAGTTCCTTCACAGCTCTTTTCCTACTATATCGGAAATACTTTCACTGAGGTGCTCACTCAGTTGCTAAGCACAATTCCAATCTGTAAACATTCTGCATACAGTAATTTGCATTAGTTCCACATAATGTACAACAGCATTAATTAAGAGTGGATAGTGTCTGTACATCTGGTAGCTATTAGTCTTTAATTCATTAGATCTTTATCATTTACCTGAGCAGTCCATCAAGAACAGGAAAAGGAGACCTTGGCTTATGTCATGTGCAGGATAGAATAGCCTGGAATATTAAATGGTCTTGTATATGTCCAGCCACTTTATATGAAGAATGGTCTTACAAATTTTGGTACAGGGCTTTGAAATTGCTCTTTTTTTTTTTTTTTGTACAAAACATTCAAAAATTATCTAGGCCTAATCTGTGCACCTACTGTGAAACTATGCTGTGAAACAATTAGAGCCCATTTAAAATAACGTGTGCTTAGGCTCTTTCTGATATAACTAACTGAACTGC
>NW_010411062.1:30009-43203 GCF_000710305.1 Buceros rhinoceros silvestris | reverse complement strand
ATTCCTGCAGGTCGCCTACGTGCTTTGGTCCAATTCAGAACTGATAACTATCGCTGTTAGAGTGATACAACACATCTACAGAATCCAGATGATTGCTGTGCTTATTTTGATCTGATGACTACGTATCATAGATTAAATTTAACTGATATCATTCCCTCTGCATCCTTTATTATTTATCCACCTCTCAGGTAATGAAGTATAGATGGAATGTAAAGACTTTCTTCTGATTTGAAAATATGCTTTAAAATGTTATTTCACAAACAGTGCAACAAATTGCACTGTATATAGCACTGCATACTGCATACATTAATTTCAAATCACCTTTCTGCCCTCCAGATTTGATGGTTTACTCCTTTAGTAAATAATCTCACTGCCCATATCAAAAGTGAGGGTATCACAGACACTTTTAAATATTTACACCAGTATTATTTTGGGATGAAATCTGCTTATCCTTATGGAAAGACTGAGTCATATTGAATTCTCACTGACCCGAAAAGTTTTCCTAAACTCTTCAAGGTTCTCTTAGACTGGGGAAATTTCAGGACTGTCATTATATACCTTATTAAAACAGGTAATGATTGTGGGAAGAGGCTTTCAACAAAGAAAACGTGTTTGATTAGTGAACCAGAATATTAATGATCAGTCCTCCATGGGATTTCAGAGATAAATCTGTGTTTGCACTGATATATACTGTAAGGAGCCAAATATCTTTGGTATATTTATTGTCTGTAGACATGAAAACAGATCCAGATGACTTAATAAGACACTATTAGAGTATCCCATCAATACTCTGAAAGTATAAAGAAATGGCTTATACACTACAAGTTAGCAAGACCTAAAAAATTAGTAATTCAAATTACCTGAATTCTTGGCCTGACATAATAGTATGAAACCCCATATTTTTCACATAGGCCAATATTGCAGATACCTACATGAACAGGCATAATTCTTCTCAGGAAAGTGATACTATCTATGTCTTATCTACACAGGCGTGCTTTACTCAGCCATGTAGCACTAGACAGTTGATGGTATGTAGGAGCTGCATGCAAATGAACGCTATTTTAGTTCACGATGAGGCACAGAGGAACTCTGTCAGAACTATATGCTCACTATAAATTGGGATATAGCTCATGTTCTCTGGTTTCACTGGTCCCCCTGGGAGGGATTGAGCAGTGTGTGACAGAAACTATGAAAATTAGCTGGGTGAGATTGCTATTCCGCAACATGATTAGAACTTAAATGCAATGAATTACCTCTCAGTTCAACTATTTATGTTTGCAAGGTACGTGAGCAAACCACCACTCTGTGCTACAAAGTAGCAATCACGAATGTTCTTCCATAGGTGGACATCGCAGTACTGATATTTCGCTATGAAGCTGCATGTCTGCAAGCCAGTGTACTTCTCTGCAACTCTTGGCACAGTTGTTATCTGAACACATAGTCTTGTATTTGCAGATGTCTCAGCAGAGAGAAAAGAAGGTGGGAGAAAAGAGAGAAATGTGGAAGAAAAGGGCATGGATGGCTGACTATTACAAGATAGTGATAGAGAAGACAGCTTGCCTTTCCGAAAAGGAGGAACAGTACCCAGGACTGGGAAATAACGAATAGAACTTTAAAAGCTCATATGCCAGCTCTTGCTTCAGTGATTTTCTCCAAAGCAATGCATTCTGAACGTTTTAAAGGCTGAAAGGCTAGCTGGCAGTAAAGATGAGACACAGTCCACTTCAGAGAGATCTTGGGTGATTTTATACATCGATACTGTACATTGGAAAAGCCTTTTTGACTACTTAGTTATTGTTAGTCCTGGAGTCTGTGCTTTTTTTAATCTCTGCAGTAGCTTTCTAAGGAAAGTGCAGGTTGATGCTTACGCCCTGTGGCAACATCTTATTTATTCCTTCACAGTTTAGAAGTCTGATCTTTGTTCTTGGACTTGCTGTAGCTCACTTTCAGACTTTGGTTTTCATATGGTATTGCAACTGCAATTCCAGTTATAATCAGGCTTAACTATGCCTTTATCATGGCTAGAAAATGTCTCTGTTATGATGTCTTATCTGCAGGGCTTCTGGATTCTTTACTATTCTGAGAGGACAAATAAATTTAGGACTCTGGTATAGATCCAGCTGAAAAGATATCAAAGCATAGTATAGGCTAAAACAAAGTCCTAGCTATGCTGGCTCCAGGCACAAGCAAGTGCAAATACGCCAAGCTTTGCTGCCAACTTTAAATAAGGCATGTGACATTCAATCAGCTCTATCCCAAATAAATCCAGACCACTCAGATAAAGATAATAAACACAGCAGACCACAACAATGACCCTCTTGCTAAGGAGGAGAAGTAGCATAACAGAAAGATTTGACAAATTTACACTTTAGACTAGGATCCTTGAAAAAAACATATGTGGGGACTAAGGTCTCAGTAGTGTAAGTATGTGATGTAATTTCTCATTGTTCTTTATGCGTTTGACTGGAGCTTTGATTATGGTTCAGAATCTCCATTGTGTAAAGTGCTGCAGACACAGGTGACAAAAACATTCCTGTGTCAAAGGGCAGAATAAATAGGGTGCTGGTCAGAAAGTAAAAGGCCAAACATTCATCATGGATGCACGTGTCATTTAAATGTGAAAACAACATATGACAGCAGAGTAACGCTGATTCCTATCACAATTTACTTTAGGTTGACTTTGTATTAATTTTTATACAGATCACAGCCAGTCTTTTCAAACTCCCATCACTATAAAATTTACTTCAGCTTTGGATTTGAATTTAATTCTGTATCATGTTTTGTTGATACAGTCTGGTCACAACTGAAATGCTGTATTGTAAAATTAGGATGGTTCTAAATTTTTAGAGTATCCTCAAGCCCAGAATCTATTGGATCATTTGGGTTTCGTTCCATTTGCTATTATTTTTAATTATTTTGCATTATTGAGAGTCAGCCACTGTAACAAAACTCTTTGATGCCGATAGGTGCTAAGCTCCTACTGATGTCAGCAGGAGATGCACGGGATCGGGTCTCCTCACATTTCACCCTACAGTCTTTATTGGGTTGACAAATGAAGTCACAGCCTGTGGAAGGAGGAAAACTTTGCAAACCTCTGCAGTCTCAAATGTCACAGCAATGACAGTCTCTAGTAATTACAGAGCTAACTTCTCTGAAGAAGATCAAAATGAAAATCGTGGTTTTGTTATAAGCTGCATGAAATTCAAATAAATTACTTGGCAGTATAAAAACAAACTGCTGATAACAGCCTGCAATGTTAACAGAAATTATACCATCAATCAAAGAGAAATTTTATGAAAACCTAGCACAAGAGATGTGTAAACACCACTGTCTACAGCCATTCTCTAAAACAATTAGGATTTTTTTTTCACCTTGCTGATATCTTGGAACCACAAATAAATTAAATTAAACATAAAATCCATTTGCTTTTAAAGCAGAAATAAATAAAATCTCAAGGAATATAAAACAAGAGGTATCAGAGAGGATAATAGTTGCTTGCACTAATTAGTTTCTGTTAATTAAATGACCAGTGTGTAGAATTAAGAACCTGTGCAATGTAACAGTACCAATTTCATACCACAATTTCTACAGGGACTAGATTTTCAAGACACAGCAGATGATATCATGGAGAATTTGTGGCCTTCCATTACTTTAAGTTATGTTGCTTTATTTATTTATTTATTAAAAATAATAGTATCATTTATATGAATAAATGCAGTAATTGTGACAGTAACATACAGTATTCTCTGCTGTTTGGCATGACACTGGGACTTCTTGGTTTTGCTCTGCATGAAGTTGTAATTTTATTAACATATTATATTTTTTCATTTTATGCTCTTAGCAAAAAAAAAGTTAAAATTACTAATAAAACTACCACCTTAACCCAGACATTGTATGGACTACTTTCCAGAGCCAGCTTTTTGATGGAGAGAGCCGTGACCAAATGTTTGGAACACGGTATCATGTTCTGGGATCCTGTACAGTGATGCTTTAAGTTCTTGAGTTTTGACTCGGTACTGTAGTATGACACACAAGTAAAAATATATTCTGTTCCTTTCACAGGTACAGTCTTTAAACATATTCCCTTTTCGATGATTTTCTGAGGTATACAAACAGTCCTCAGATAAATATTTAAACCTTCCTCTAGAACACACTTGATGCCACGTTCCCTGCTAAACCAGTTTATTTTATAATAATAGTTTCTTTAAAGATCATATTGGCCTGTTAGAGATGAAGAATTGCCCTTTTAGCATCTAAATAAGCAATTTTATATAGAAATCTTATAAAAGATGTATGGATAGAGAGAAGGGGCTGTTCACTTATTCAGATCTCCTCAGTGGCATAACTGGTCCTCTACCATGTTTTCCAAAGTTTATCTCCTCTACTTTTGAGAGTCCTAGATGACTGTTTCTTCAAGAGGTTTTTCTGCAGACTGAAATATCAGAACATCAGGCAGCAATTCTGATGCATCCTGTTTGAAATTTCATCCTTTCGCTCATCATTATAGCCACATGGTATCAATCCACAAATTTCTCCTTCCTTGATATGTATAGAATTCAAATACTTGTAAGCTTAAGTCCTGTCTTTTCAAAAGTATTTATATAGTTTTTCTTCGGATTCTAAGCAATGCTTTCTTTAAGTGGGTTCTATTCAGAAAAAAATTTTTTTCTTTTTCTCGTAACGTGAAGTCAAGAAATATTCCAAACACAGTGACACCAGTTCCATCTATGAGGGACTAAGACTTTCTCTGCTCTTTTGAAGCTTTGGCTACATAGTTGAATCAGCAGTTTCTGACCTCCACAGAACATTGCAAACTTATATATTGTCCACCATCACCCTGGTTTGTTTTAATAATTTCTGGGTTTTGGACTATACCCCACAATCACTACCTGCAGAAAGGCATCTGGATAGAAACGAAAACGTGTAAAACTGCAACAACTTTCCTTCTTAATCAAACCAGAAGGGTGGTACTAGAGCTAGAAAATTAATAATACCAATCTAGGACTGTGTGTGAACAGTGGACCACAAGACACACTACTTCAGTGCATTTCCATAGCTGCTTCTGCTGGCCAGTGTCTGATTAAGCCCTAATAACAGTCTTTGCTGCCTTTCCCAAGATGCGTGCAGGTGCATGACAGCAGATATGTCAACTGCTCTTTCTCTGAACTGTCACTTCTTCACTACTGCCATGGTACAGTTATTGCCAGCAGTGCAGCAAAACAAAATTTTTCTGTGTTTTTTTGCGTGAAAATGTGCTGGTTGGGCTAACTTGGCCTGACATGCACTGCAAACTTTAATTTAAAATTAGTATCTCACATCCCGAATTTCACATTAGGTACCACTTGTATTGAATAAGTGATATTTCTCTTGCATCCTCAAAGTGTCCGATTGCGAGGGAATATTTCTGTGACTAAGAATCACCAATGCAAAAAAAGATTATTGGCTCAGATCTACTGTACTTATGTCAGGATTAGTCATCAACAAAACATGGAGGCAGAAATGGAGATACAGAATCATATATCTGGAGAACTAGCTCTGCATCTGATCAACCATATATTCTACAGAGCTAAGAAGAATATCAATTTGGACAAGGTAATTATGTTTTTTGCCCTAAAGAATGACTCTGAGGCCTGCCCTTGCTTCCAGTAAAACACCATGTTAATTTCAGTGTGAAGCATCTTTAAAAAGAGCGACATAAAATAGGTGGTGGTACACACTGAAGGGGTGTAGCTTCATCAACATGAGGCAATGCCAAGAAATTGTATGAGAAGCATAGATCAAAGATAGGAAGGGAAATTATAGTAGATAAAGGAAACTACAAAAATATTTTCAAAATAGTTCAGATACTGCTCTTACAAAAACTGTAGTTTCTGAATGGACTCTTTACTTCTGAATAATAAAATAAAACTTTAAAACCCAGCAGTTAGAGTTGGTTAACCACAGCTTTCATTTCTCAACATTGTAATAACTTCATTAGCAGAACAGGGTGACAAAGGCAAGCTAGTTTCTGGGTTTGACAATTGGGCTTAAAAACTCAGCTTCTTTCTGGTTGACCAAAACTATGTATTTGTGCTGAATTCACTGAACAGCTTCAAGTGTAACAGCTTTTTGGCATGTATGGCATAACAGCACGGCCAAAGTGATGTCTGTCCTCTTTCTTCGAATTAGCTTACTGGCTAAGGTGCCCTTCCCCAGGACATTGACGACCACTTCCAGTTCTCAATGAACTCACTGAACCATGTGAATTCTCAGTGACCACATTTCAAGAGAGTTACTTTCGAGTAGGAGGAGCTCTGAATCTAGTATTCAAGTAATGTGCCTGAATTTTCTACTGACACATCAATGAAGAAATAGCAGAATAGACCGAGAGCAACACACATCAGTGTAACATTTAAACTCAGATTGCCTTCCTTTTTCATGTAACGAGTTGGGTCAGAATAAAGAAGAGTACTGAGCCCAAGTTTCCATGCCATAATCAGTAACAAGTGGTAGAAAACATTTGAATAATTATATCAATTCCATGTGTGCTCTTTCTGGGCAAGGATGCTTAGGAAAAGTCCATAGCTTCCATTACTTTGTTTTTGTTCATTGAAATGAAACATGCCAACCCAATTAAACCAGTATCTAACTCGTTCTCAAATACTTTTTCTTCCATTTGTTTCATTTACTTATTGAGTCAAAAATG
The DNA here is from genome assembly GCF_000710305.1 of Buceros rhinoceros silvestris. Taxonomy (NCBI): domain Eukaryota; kingdom Metazoa; phylum Chordata; class Aves; order Bucerotiformes; family Bucerotidae; genus Buceros; species Buceros rhinoceros. The sequence goes on along the minus strand of NW_010411062.1, from coordinate 36,518 downwards.
ATTTTTTGGTGCTTCTTTAATAATGGCTATTGTAGCTGTGTCAGATTTAGCCTAACATCATTTACTTGCTAATTAGCACAAAAAAATTCTAATAAAAGTAAATACTAATCTCATCAAGGATTTAGCATATCTTTGAAAGCACCAGTTTAAATGTACTCAATTGTTCTCCAAAACAATAATGTTTCCTTTTTAAAAGTGAGAAGCAGGGACTGCAGTTGAGAAATTATTCAAAAGAACAAAACTAAACCAACCCCAAAATAGAAATTATTATATCTGATGGTTCCAATCCTGAGAGCATTGTTTTACTTAGTTTAACAGACTCTATGTCTTCAACCTAAGCTTGTATACAAACGTTTGTAAATCACTCTTTAAAAATTCATTTTCATTAGCTCTTATGTTTATGACTGCACATGTAGGAGTTTATTACTAGGATAACTTATCTTCTCAAACAATTTCATTCCAAATTACAGAATTTGATTTTTTTCTCTGGGGAAACAAAGGACAATTTCCATCTACAGAGAAAGTTCCTAATCTAGTATAGAAAGTGCCTGCAAATGTATCTCTTGTGAATATAACTGAGTCAAATGGCTTCAATTTCTTCCTGTATTGAGCTAAAGAACTTGAGGCCTTTATGACAAAGAAGCTTTATAGAAATATAAGCTATTAGTACATGAAAAAAGAACATACGCTCAAGGAACAAATCCTGATATTCCCCATGAGTACATGAAACCTAAACCAAGAGAACTGTTAGTTATAATCCCAGCCACTGCTTTGATGTGAGTCCCCGCATGGCCCCATGAGCTGGCGCTGGGAATGTGGTTGGAATGAATAGCTGGTGTTTGGGACAGAGGGCAGGCAGTTTTGAAGGACTTGTCTTTTTGGAAGCAGCCTGTATTTATGCTAGACATTAACTACTGAGTAACCACAATCATATTTACAAAATGTACAAAACGAGCCCATAAAATATTTCTGGAGCTGACTGATCACTCCGGTGTACAGTACAGACTCATTGGTTGTGTTCATAAAAGACACATGACCCTACAGGATTACTGGAGGAAGAAACAGTATGTAAGTTTGAGTGTCTGAGCCATTTAGAAGGAAAAATTGTATTATTTTACAGTGGTATTAAAACTGCAAGTGACAATGACAGGGAATTCAAACTGAGGCTAATGCTTTTCACTGCTTTTTCTAGTACTCTTACAAAAAGATACTGTAATAACAGGTTATCCTATAATACTGAAACTTCTGAAAATAATAGCAGAAGCTGTAGTTTGAAAGTTCTTTGCTTTACTGAAGGAGTAAAATCGAAAGATATTTGTGAAAGTATCTCTTGGCTATTAAAATCTATTACAGATTTTTTTTTTAAATATCGTTTCCTGACAAGCATATCAATGCTTTGGTTAATCTGGATAAACAAAGCCTAGGCAGACTGCTTTTCAAAATATGAAAAAAAAGCCTTAAGAAAACACGGGAAAGAATATGACTTGGTTGGTTTTGTTTTCTTTCTTTTTTTTTTTTCTTTTCCCAGAAGCATAATGCTCTATTTTTACAGTAAAATTTCACCTGAGAAACTCAGATGCAGAAGTACAAACTAAGATGTTATAAAGCGGAAGCTTTCAATATGGCAGAGCTACTTTGATAAAGTTGCGGGGAGGGGTTGCTTAAATTATGCAGACATTTAAACAATTAAGTTTGTATAGAGAACATTATAACTGTTGCCAGCAAAATATGCTTCAATGTAAAGTTGCCATGTAAAAGGGATATTTAAGAGGAATTCATTTGTAATATCTACAGTGGAAAATAAAATCACTTGGTTATGTCCATACGGGGCAGGGGAACCCTACTGAGAGATTCCCAAGTCAGTTGCCAGCTCTGCTTGTCCCTGATGTATGTTGACCTTCCAGCTTGCTTGGTCATAGCTAAGACATGTCAGTGTGCTGCTGCAGTGCAGACACTTGGCAATTATTCGCCAAAAACCAGCATGGAACTTTGAGGCCAGTAACTGATATTGGTAATGACTGTAGAGACCATGACTAGCAAACATTAATCTATGATATCATAGATTATTAGTTATTCTGTCATTCATATCTGCACGCATGTTTATGCACATCTTATCTTATAAAGAAAGAGACTCATAACAGTACGCTGAGATTTTATTAGGATAGACATTTCTACTGAAAAAAGTTGGGAAGACTATTTTATTCTTAATCAGAGTTACTTAATTGCTAAATCTGTTCTTTTACAATATTTAACAGTTTTTTGTTTAATTGAAAGTGAAAAACAATGTCAAAGATGTCACAGTGTGTAAGCTATGTTCAGTTTAACTCTTTGCTACCTTGACAGATTAAATTATTTGGGTCAAAATCACTTCAGAATGAGAGAAAACAATTCCCTTTCAAATCAGTAAGCATTGTGTACTCCTTCATTGAATATAAATTTATCCTTCTTATCCAAACACTTTGGTCAATTTATTTGCCAACTAAGCCTTAATTAAATAAATTAAGAATTCAGAATTAAAAGAAATTTTTGAAAATAATACATTATTTTCAAATTAGGTGAAAAAATCTTCTAATGTGAGGGTGATAAAGCCAGTACAACAGCATTCCCATAATCAAAAACACGCAGTAAGACACTTCTGTGAGATCAATCAAAGCTTGAGAATGGGATTTTTGCAAACCGATTCTGGAACATTTTTTGCAGTCAGCACCGGGTATGTTACAACACATACTGAAGTTTCACATATCCAGCCCAGAACTACAAAGTGTTGAAAGAAATATTTTTCTGCATTCCATTGTAAACACTCATATTTTATTGTAGTTAGTACCAACAAGAAAACATCTCATCACAATGATCAGCTGCAGAAGATGACTTTTACCGCAGTGGCATAAAAAACCATGTGACATGAAGTAGTATTATTAGAAATGCCTTGCCTGGTAAGAAAGAAATGAAAAAAAGTACAGCAACAATAAGGCAATGGCAGTGAAAGGCAGAGGCTCTCCTGCTTTAAAGACATACTGTGGATTGACTCCTGAAAGCCCAAGTTAATATTTACTAACTCCAAGCACATTCAATAGCTCCAGATTTTTCTCTTTTAGTGGGGCCAGTGCTCCTTTTGTTTGAAGACAGAGCAAAGCTGTGAATAATGCTTAAGAGCAAAATTAAAGCAGAAGTAAATGACTTTTTTAATGTGAGACCTTGAACCTCAATTCCAGTTCCCCAGAGGCCATCTTTGACTCCTTTTCACTTAATGCTTTCACAGATGTCAACTGGAGATAAAGACACTTCCACTAAGAAACCGATGAAGACACTGGTGCAGAGAAAGGTGAGCTTGCAAGTCTTTTTTGACACTGGTGAAGAGAAGTCAGGGCAGTGTCATGCAGAATGGCCAATTTAAGTAAATGTGCTGTAGGAGGTTAACCGTGACTACAGATAGCAAGGGCAAACAACGTAGCTGTTCAACGAATCAGTGAAGGCTACTGCTCAGCTTGAGTAGTGCTCAAAATTAATTAATTTTGGGTGTCACTCAACACTTGCTTAATGGTTCAAAATGTATTTGTTAGTATATTGTGTACTGGACCCATTGGAAAACTTGTTCTGAACCAGTCAAAAAAAAAATTAGAAAATAGCCATTTTACATCGATAAAACTATTCTTCTCTGTATCATCGTGGGAGTCAGGGGGCAAATAAAAAAAGTCAGATTTTTTATTGTCTTAGTGACTGATGGAAGCAGTGCAAGTGTTAAGGTTGCCAGGAGTTAAGAAGGAATGTCCAAGGAAAGGAATGAAATTAACCTCTTCCTTGATATGGACTGAATATTTGAGCTGAATTTTTCTTGACATTTGATTCCTCTTCTGGAGTAAGATTTCCACTTCTTTTAACACTTATTTTGTTTGAATTGAAACTTATTTGACATCCATTGTGATATATCATAATAAGATAAATGTTTTGAATGAGTTTACAACAGGTATATTAATATTTCAAGTAAATACTTTATATTTAAGTGTAATATAGCACTACTTTTCTCCAACTCCACACCCTCTCGAAATTTAGAACTGGAGTTTTCATTTCCACAGATAAATATGAATTTTAAAACTTATGATTAATATGGTATATATTTTATTTGTATATTATATCAGTTTCCATCTTTGTATCTATGTGTTTCATTGCATATCTCAGCATTTATATGTTTGAGAGACCTTCTCATCCATGGCTTTTGAAATGCATTCCTTCACTGTTTTCACTCTGACTGCTAACATTAGGTGGGTTTGCCCTTTGGTCATGAAATAGTTAACAGGGCCTATGAGATAGGTTTTATTAATGACATACGTATACAGCAAATAAAAAGAAATTTAAAAATGCTAGTGATATCATGTCCTATTAAAGTAGTGATCAGATATTTGCCGGTTCACCTTCAGTTCTGGAAGATAACTGAATGGTTGGAGCTTTCCTGATTAATCAAGATTTAGAGTAGATTTCAGCATAATATGAACATGTCCTTGAATGCCATTCATTTATCAAAGCAAAAACTTCATACAAATAAAATGCATGCAACAAAGGTCTAATTATAAGTGCAACTCTATAACAAAATATTTGTATTTTAAAAGTGCACAATAGTACTACATAGATTAATTTTCCCATGGAAAGCTCTTTTTCTACTACTAATTCAAAACATAAAGTTAGTACTATTTAAGTCACTGAGTTTTATTTACTAGCATCTAATAGAAAACTCTTTCCTAAAGCAATGATAATAATTATAAATCTCTTTATCAATTGCTCTGTTAAATGCTCTGTGTTTCATTATTTACTACTTTCATTAAATTCACCAAGACTATTATCAGAAGGGAAAGATATCAGAAAACTTATATTTATCCCACTGCCTATCCCACTGTAACCGAACTTGCAAAGTGTTTGTGTGTGGATTAAGTAAGACTCTTGCTTTTATTAGCTACACAAAAACAAACCTGTCTTTTACATCTGCTTCTTCTCAACAAAAATTAAAAAATTATGTCAACTAGTATAGGTCAATCTTATACACTTTAAACCCTCACATGAAAAAAATACATTTCTTTAAACTGCAGAAGTAACATCTCTCTTTTTCATCCTCTTGGAGCATGAAATACTTATTAAAAGATGATCATTCAAGCGGTTTGATATTAAGTTTATCAATAAAATTGAAAGTCAGACTATATATTTTCCCATATTTTGTAAAATAATACTCAAAGTACTTGATTTGTTCCTCATATATCAGAGATTCACTGCATCATAAGGAGTACTTTTGTACAGACGTCTTTTGCCTTTGTGTAAACTTGTCTTTGTACAGACTTGACTTAGTTTAGGAAGCACCTACATAGCCCAAGATGACATTAAATATAACATAGAACATAGAAAGTTATTGTGCTGTTATTATGCCTTTGTCATAATATTTATTTATTTGGTATATTAATGTTGTATTTGAAATATCGTTAAATAGATCCTTACTATCCTTGCTACTATTATTATACAATAATTATTTTTCTTCCCTAATCTGTCCTGTAGAAGTAGAATCCAGAAAGGCTTTCATTCATCTGTGTATGTATAAAAGTCTAAATTCACTTTCAGCTGTACAGGACAAAATAGATTCTAGACTAAAATATCTACCTCACAATTACAGAATACATTAAAGGTATATCTAGATCTTCAGAAAACAGTAGATTTGAGACAATCCTAATTCTAGAGATAAATTAGACTGCTAGCAAGTGTACAAAGAGTTTGTAAAAATTACCACTGCCTTTTAAATTTTGTTCGTATTTAAAGTCATGATGTCAGGAAAAATGCAGAACGCGGAGGAAACAATGCTGTAGGAATGTTCATCAAAAAGGTTGAAGGTCTGAACTGAGCTTTTGGTCCCTGCCTGGGCTGTGCAGGAGGTGCCTATGTGGAGCCTCAGCTTTGACTGGGACTGCAGGACAGACTCTAGGTCACTGCTGCAGGAGGCTGTTAGACCCTGTTACCAGCTCAGTCTGCTGTATGTGGGTCCTGTGTGGGACAAAGCTGTACTGGAGATGATTTAAAAAAAACAACAAAAAACCCACAACATTGGGTTACAGACTGCCCAAGTAAAAGATTTTGCTCAGAGCATCTTCTAAGAACTAATTTTTAAACGAAGTTTGCAATGTTGAAGCTTTTGGACAGTAAAAGCAGTATTCCGTAGTACAAAAACCTAAAAAAACCCCAAGAACAAAAAGCTAGAAAGTATCCATTTGCAAAATACCTCAATGGTGGAGTGTTTGTCATACCTCAGCTGCACCCAGCTTGACTTTAAACACCTAACAAGGTTTGAATTCCCTGATAACAGAGCATTCAAACCTTGACTACACAGCTCTTTCATAAGATCTGCCACTGTTGCTCTTTCAGTGTCACACAGCGGTGGGACGTGTAGTGCAGAGAGGTCACAAGATGTTTTGTCATGCATCTCAGCTAGCTTTGGTCTCTGAAGCCAGAGAGCCATGGCAGGAGGAATTCCGCAGCCC
>NW_010411062.1:0-29959 GCF_000710305.1 Buceros rhinoceros silvestris | reverse complement strand
TGCCATGGCAGCAGGAAGTGCGAGACCCAGGCTGGGCAAGCATTCCCTTCATTGCTCACATTGTTGGAGCAGCACCCTGTGATAGCAGTGAATGCTAAAAGACTGTAAATATGGCAAGAATTCAGAGAGCAGACAGGCTTTTGAGGCTGCCTCAGGATTTGGGTGAACATTTAAATATTATCAGAAAGGGTCGAAAATTAAAGCAACAGCTGATTTTTCATTGGAGAAGCAAGCCATAGGAAACAAAATTAATTTTGTAGTTAATTTCAGAGTACCTGCTGACTGAATGGCAAAAATGACTATTGTTGCACACAGTAGCGTACTACTACAGTTGAAATACACACATGTAAATAGAAATTTTCTGCACTGATGCTCCGGCATGCTGCTTTGTCTTTGACACCTGCCCGTTTTCAGTGCTTAGCATATATGGCAGTAACTACATGTCACACTGAAGTCCTGTCTGGAGACACCTGAACTCTACAAGTTATCATGGCATTTTGCCTAAGACTTTGCCTTACTCGCCTGCAGCGTTAGCTTCCTGCAGCAAGCTTATTGGCTCTACTGGTCCCAGCACCCGAACTGGGTTGCTCAGAGATAGCTTGTCTGACTGCTTTGTGTAACAAATATCCTTATTGTCCGTCAGCTACTGGAAAACAAGACACTTGCCAACTGTTGTATGCCATGTTTAATGATTATGAAGGACACTTATTACATTTAAAAATCAAATTAGTTCTAAATGAAAATGTTCAAAGTACCTCTATTGTAGTTTCTTATGGTTTTCTTTGTTCATATTATAAAAACAATTGGAGGGGTTTAATTTTACAACATTTTAGTTCCTCTTTTTCAGTATCGTACAAATTATTCCACTGAATAGATTATATTCAGGGAATGGATTCCTTGATGGCTGTATTTTAGAAGCCTTTTGACTATGCTTTATACAGTAAAGAAAACAATACACATTCAGTGTTAAATCATGATACAAAAGCACCTATAAAACTGACTGCTGGGGTTTTTTAAATGACACTTAAATCCTGATTTATTTCCTTGAATGCAACACTTCTGAGAATCAGGCTGAGACAGGTGTCTGACTACAATCGTAGTTGTTTAACTACACAAATTTGCATCTTTACTTGCTCAATGAAGTCCCAGTTTCAAAATCCAAACATTACTCAGCAGTCACAAAACAAAAAATTGTCAAATTTTACTGCTCCTGTTGAGTATCAGGACTAGCATAATGACAGATTTATGGAAATATAAAAGCTAATAAATATTCCCACATAACAGATGAAAATAATGTTTCACTCATGCTATAAGAAAAAAACAAAAACAAAACCAAAAATGCTGATATTTAAAACAGAAAAATACATATTTATGGCTAAGTGTAACTTAGAAATATGTCATCTAAATCCTTAATATTGATGTTCCAAATCAATTACAAATCTTCCCTTTACATCTATGGTAGCAGTACCACATCACTTGTCAGCAAATGCTGTGAATGAATGAATTTACAAACAAGAAATCCTTTTATTAGCACAAACAAAATCCTCTCAGTAACTGTCTTAATCCTCAGATAGAAAATCTGTATTAAGTGGAGATAAAGCAGAGAGTATATATCTCAAATGTAAGCATAAAAAAGATGCAGTAATTGTCCCAAACTAGTACTAAGCTAGCAGAAAATTCAAAATTAGGTCATACTTAGAGAAAACCCCAATGATTTAAACTTACTAAGGTCTATTTCTTTTCTCTAAATCCTGTTGACCGATTCTGTATTTGGATTTGTGTTTGTGTAAACCATTTAGTTTCAGGTGGTCAAAACTTGTTTTAGTCTAATGGGGTGCTTATGCCATTACACATAAGCATGTTTAATACTACTTAATTTTTCAAGACCTTTTTGATCTCTTTTTATCCTGTCTATTATACAATGATTTGGCTTACAGCGAAGGCTTCCTGCTCAGTATGAGCTGTTTATTTGCAGTAAGTTATTACCTTTAAGCTATGTAGTTAATCACTGCATTTAACGTGCCAATCTTTATGATCCTACAGAAACAAGAGAAAAAGACAAATGTCAAGAGAACAAAAAAGAGGGAAACAAATTAAAAGGAGGAACTTGAAAGAAAAGTATGGATGCACATTCGTATTTAATGCATTTATATTGGAAAAGCATAGCCTTCTATGTTATCAAGATTCATATCAAAATTACATCTTGTTTTCTGTTTTTTTTTTTCCTCAAGAAATCTACCCTGGTGATTGGCACTTGCTGCCGTAGGTCTTACCAGTGGGCCTTGAACAGTGCATGTGCAATGCAGTTCTTTGGTACCAGACATACACTTGCCATTGTGTAATCATGCATGAGTGTGCAAGCCTTTGATGCATGAACACGGTTTAGCTTGTGATGTTGCCATCCGTAGCTCAAGCTCATAATGCATAATGGAACTGAGCATCATTTTGCTATCACCATGAGCATAGCTCAGGTATGAGCTTTTTGCTAGAAATAGTTGAAAGCTATGTTGCTCTCCTTAGGTACAGACTGTCTGCAAATCTGTTCAGTCTGAGGGTCTAGAAACCAGTCCTCACAGAAGGTCATAACAAACCTTCTGTGCTGTGTTCTCACCCCGCCTCCTTTTGTGCTCTGCTCTTTTTTCCCCTTAGTCCACTGTACTCTCCTGTATCTGTGCATTTTTGTCTGCTACACAGCTGATTCAGACTTGCTCTTGCTCCCTTTTGAATCTATAACGAAGCTCCACAGGAAGCACAGGATGCTTTTCTGGTGATAGTATTTTTAGGCTTTTTTGTTGTAATATAGTTGATAGGTCTATTAAAGTAACAAAATGATTTTCAGTATTCCAATGAACAGATAGAACTAGTTCCTAAATATGACAAATCCCAGAAAAGAGACCATACTTACCACACAATATTCTTAATAGAGAGTAGAGCACAAAATTCTGTCTGTGGTCCAGGCTAATTTATTTAAGCTGAGAGACAATTTATACTCTAAAGCTTTTCTTCTCCAGAGTACTTAGGAGGAGCTACTTAAAAGGATGAACTGAGTTCTCATCTGTTCTGGACTATTTTGACTAAAATCTCTGTCTTGGTTTATGTAAAGCAAGTATAACACTATATTCTTAGCTGCAGTATCACAGCATTAGTTATCTGTTCTTTTGATGTCATTTTGTGAATATTCTTAAGCCATGAAAGTTATCTGATGTTCTAAACAGCAATGTCCAAAGATAGGTGGATTTAAAAACCCCACAAAAATAATCACATCTATGGCTCTTTCCCCCTTCATTCAAATGCACACAAAAACATAGAGGAATACTGCTGAGGCTATGGCGAATGTCTAGATAATCAGTTGTCAAGAAGAACTCTGCAACACGCTCACTTTTCTGACAACCCATAGGCAAAATTGCTTAGCTCACAATTTTCCAAAAATTTGACAAGAGCTTTTGTACCTGAGTACAAAAGAAAGCAACAAATTCCAGTGTTGTAATAAATAGTTACCTGAACATAATCCTACAAATGGAGTCAGCAAACATAAGGATTGCTGGCATAGAACAATAAAAATAATGGTTTTTTTTCCAAGGCATTAATAAAGTCAGAATGTAGTCTTCAACCTTGCAATAAAATGCTTTAAAGTTTATGAAGATACTGAAACCTAAGCAGACTTTTCTCTGATAATCAGACACTGCATGTATTATTTCAGTGTGCTTGTGCATTGAAACACTAGTGTATATTGATGTCGAGGGTCACTGATGTATAAAGGCCATTAAATAAATCTTCAGGAAAATAAAACATGAATGCTGCTTTACACCTGAGTCATCTGAGCTTTGCCAAATGAAGCAGAATGATTCCATCGCAGGTAAGCCTTCAACAACCTTCAATTTATAACTAACTTCACGTTCATGTCTTGGATTTCTGTACATGTGCTTGAGCTAGAGGGTAGTGGGTAGTCTAACAGAATCAGTAAATTGATACCCCAGGAGCTAACAGAGTTTGAGATCCTCTCCACAACAGCTAATCCTGTGACAGCCATGAGCTTTATAAAGCTGTAGATGTCTGCACCTGTCCAGAGTTTGACAAAGTGTTTCAACAAAACAGACCCTGAGAACTTAGAGATACTCTGTCTCCACACATTTTGGGAGAATTCTTTCATATGTAGAAAAAAATATGGTAGTGGACAAAATAAATCTAGCCTAAATATAAAACATGAAAAAATACAGTTCAATGATTTTGAAACAGATTAGGGTAGTAGAAACAATGTACAAGAAATTAGTTTAAAGACAGAAATTTTGTATTTAGCAAATCACAAAGAAGCTGTAATAAATAACAAACTGTAATAAATAACAAATGGTTTTCAGTGTCTGACAAACCAGAAGAAGAAATGCAGCCTGTCCCACATTTTAAACTATGCATGCTATGATTATAGTCATGAACAACAAATACTGTGTTGGTACATAGGAAAACAAAGAACAGTTCTTTTTTGGGAAATATCTGTAGGAAGAACATACAATTTAGTCAACAAGGGAGCTGGAATAACCTCTTGTATTCTTTCCAATGACTATAGTTTAGTATTTAGCATAAGGAATGTTTTTGTTCTTTTCTGTGTGCCTTTTTTCTTCTATCCTCCTCCTCTTTCTGGAGAATCACAGATTTTTTTCTGTTCTTGCACCTGGTCTGACAAACAGTAGCCCCACTATTTTTACATGTTCAAACCCGCAGCATTTTTTTTCAGACAGCTGCAATTGCTGTGCTTTTTGACCAAGAAGCTCCTGACCTCTGCTACTAATGCCAATAGGCGATCAACAGCATATAATACTCCAAGTGACAATTTCTTCTACTGCCTGTAATGAAAAACTGTACAGAAATCCTAGTCCAGCAATCCCATCCTGAAATTCTCCTATCAACTCCCTGACTTCATCATAAGCAGGAGACGGCTACTGAATTGATTTGGGAGCATGTATTTCTTCCTTTCCAAAACCATGAAACTGTTAGTGGAACTAACGGATGAAGTTCAGCCAAAGTGTGTTAAATACTAGACAGCTTTTGAAGATGATCAGATGTTAGTTTGGCAACAACAGAAAAGTTTTCCTTAAAGTAAATTTCATAACCACAAATATTTCTCCTGTTCTACAAAACATAAACATTTTCAGAGATGAAAAATATGGAATGAGTATTTTTGTGTCTCAGGCCTGAATATCTCTGTGTAATATGGTAACTTCTATTCAGTTCGCAGCCAGGTCCAGAGGGGAAAATGATTGGTCAGGATGGAAAAGATAGGAACAAGTAAATTTTCCAAATAAAAATATGATCCAAAGTTAATATTGTCCAAAACTTGACTTAAACTGAATTTTTTTTTTTTTCACTTTTGACATTTCCTGGAATTGTTAACATACACAGGATTTTACTTCTTTCTGGAAGTCTTTTCAAAGAACTTGTTTTCTCACAGCTAACTCTGTTAGTCTCGATGGTTCAGATTTGTTAAGAGAAGAACTGAAAGGCAAGGTGAGCTTTTAATAAGCAATCTACATTGCAATAGAACTTGGAAACTTTAAAAATTTAGATTTGAAAAATATTTTTTTGTTGTCGAAAGAGAGCAAGCAGGTCATATGGTGAAGAAATGTTTCTTTGCTCGTCTGATACTTCAATTGTTATTATGTGAATTGCAAATGCAGGTATGAGATAATTTAATTTCAATGTGAGGGAAATAAAAACTTGTTCTTAAATGAAATGTGAATTATTTTAAAATGTGTTCTCATATGAAACTGATCTGAAGAGCAGTATGGCACAAATCATACATTATGCTGTTTTCATTTCTTCAACAACTGCGTACAAAAGTGCGTTTGAAACACAAGCGATCATCTGTGGACAGAAAGTGAAGGCAACATTTTTTCAATTTTCAGATAGTAATTATAGCCTTCAAACGCTAGAGAAACTTAAGAAGGTTGCAAATTTTCTTCTTGGCTTCTTGGTTGCAAATTTTTCTTAAAGATTATCCTTTTATCTTATTATTCTTCTTTTATTTTTAAATATATTTGTTCTAGATGTCAAAATTGTGTATACCTACTCAGAATACCAAGTTGATGTGGATGTGATATATGTTTAGACTGTTGGTATCTCAGTATCCTAGAGAAATTAAACTACATAATGAAAACAGCAGGCACCTCAAACTCCCACACTATCTCCATTTAATTTTGAGAAGACAAGTATTGTTAAGTCTTTACTGCTACCACATATTTGCAGCATAAATGAATCCCATTTGCATACAGATTTATCCCAAAAGGATCTTTGCAGGATTTTGTAAAATGTCAAGACAATCATGCTATTTTGGACCAGCATAAGGGGAGCATTCCACAGAGAAAGTTCCTAATGCGAAACAATAATAAATGAATGGGGAATGAGAGTTGCTTCATCAGACAGCTTGGTTCACCTACACCTGATTATGTACAGAGAGGAAATCAGTCATGTGGGGAAGATTGATGTAGAGGGGTAAATTTTTCAGAGCTCGACTTGTAGAAACTATAATTAAAAAAAAATATAAAAAGTTCCTGCTGTTTTCTTGTAAATACTGTGCTTGATCCAGTAGTCAAGTACAATTTTCCACAATAAAATTATTCTAATACTTTACAAAGACTTCTCATGGCAACTAAACTTTTGGCTTCAGGTTAAAAAGTCTGCTTACAGCTTCCTTTTTGGGAGAGAAAAAGTTCACATTTTTAATCAAATTATCCTTAAAGGAAATACAGGAGGATTAGAGTTATTTGAAAGAAACTTCAGAACTTCAGGTTTTGTGAACACTGCTGCTCTGGCAGCATCAGCTCTGTAGAGGTACATTTGGCCCTTCTCTGTCTGAGTATACTGCTATTATATACTGCTTAAGTAAACTATTCATATACCATTAAATTCACAGTTCAAACCATGTATCAGGTTAAGGTTGCTATAGACATCCTTTATGCTTTCCAGTTGTGAAAGCAGACCGATGCACTGAGAGGGAAAGTAATGGAGGGACAAAAGTTTTGAAGAATGTTTGATGGCAAGTTGATTTGGTTGATATTGGCCTATAAATACCTTCTCACAAGGATTCCTTCTGTCTGTTTCCAGCATCCTGCTGTGCTCCTCCATAACTGTGAGCATCTATTGGCCTAATGTGCTTTTCTTACTATGCATGACATAGCATTGAAAGCATGTTGATGTCATATTTAAAGATTGGAAAGAACAGAGAAAAGACTCTTCTAGATTGTTCTCTTATTCTGATAGTACTAGAGGACACCAGAATGACGTTGCCAAATATCTTGGTCCAGTAGATCAAAATTTTTAGTTACCCCTCTAATTTAACACTGCACATTTACCTCATTGTTCTGCAGAAATGCGTATCTTTGCAAGGTAACTAACTACTGCATTCTTCTGTCATCAAACCACTTGGGATATTTATTTCTCTGAAAAAGTATAGCAGCCTTTTCCCCAAATATTTAGTCTGCTGAACCACTGGCTTTGCTATGCTTCTTTCTTTTTGTCTTTACCCCAGCAATGGTAAGAAGTCATATGCACGCTAACATTATATACACACTACCGTCTGTCAAACGCGCTAATGTCCTGGAGTTATCGAGCCCGACAGAAAATCAGATTTCTTGTCATCTGTCTTCAGGACATGCACAGAATTTCCCGATGCTTTTGCAGGTTTTTGCAGGACAAATAGTAGTATTGCTTCAGCTTTTCAGATGTTCTACTGCTGGCAAGATTGGGCTCTGGAAGGGAGTACTTGACATTGCAAGGTGCAATTACTAAGCTGCCACCTAGATATGCTTGACAACTTAGAATGACAAAGTGTGCTACCTTTTGTACATGCTACTAGTTGTGTTTAGTACTGGAAGGAATAGGTATTTTGGGTGGTTTCTGCACGTTGCTCCAGAAACATGGTTTTTATAGCGTCAGATGCTGATGTAAACGCTAAAATGTGAGTCAGCCTCTAAACTCAGTTACCTTAGGTTTTCCGATACTACAGAAATAACATGCAGGAAAAATAACATTTTCTTGCAAAAAATATTAACATACAGTTCTGCAGTCTATATGAAAAACAAAACCAGAAGAAACTCTCAAACTCTAATTTATAACTGAACCCAATTGAAAAGAGATTCTGGTGCAGTACATGACACTACAGTATAATGAATAAATAATCAGCTTATAAAATTTCTGATTGAATCAACTTTTATTCTTTAGTCTGTATTTGTCACTGAGTATTCTTCTTTGTTATTTGCTCCTGTTCTCTACCAGGCACCCCACATTTTACACACAAAATGATTGTCTATTTATGGATTTATATTACATTAAGCTAAGCGAAGTAATTATCTCCTGTCTTATATATCCCATTGAAATTAGTCTGACAGTTCATTTGGTTGGTTTTAGCTATATAACACTGCAGAAAAATAGGAAGTCAATAGAATTGCTAATATGTATTTTGATTAAACTGTGGTAACATATTGTAATTCAATCCATAGATTTTGATTTTAAAAAAAATGAACAAGAGAACCAACCTTCTAAACTATGTGGCTTCCATTTATGAGCTGCTGGAGTATAAATCCTGTAAGGAAGGAAAATAAAAATCAAGTGTAACTCAGTTTTTTGATAAAATATTTAGCTAAATTCAGCTTTAAAATGTAAATGAAGAAAATTAATATGTTGATTGATCTTAAACATTGTCAATATGTTAATATTACTAGACAATAACATTCCAAAGAATTGCAAGATTTTCAAAATTTTTGCTCTATAGAAGAGATGTTTCTGGAGTAAATGGTAGAAACCACCCAAAAGCACAGGATATACCATTTAGATTATTAAGAAAGAAAAGTAATCTATATTGTACCTCTTGCACTTTAAGACAAATTAAGGGTGCAATAGCAACAGAGTATTTTACTGGTTGGAGCACACAGTAAGAGATGTATCCTTGGCATAGTCAATAGGTGGGTATATTCGTCTCAGAGACTCAATATTCCTTTATACATGTATTTAAGTAGGCCAATGTCACTTTTTAAAAACAGTTACAGATCATCCAGTGAAATACCAAAATGTCAGAGGATTGTACTACAATTACAATCATCACAAGATCACAGTAAAATGTGATAAACAGCTCTGATATCTATTAATGAAAAATACAGTAAATGCCATGACCAATAATTATTAACACTAGCACCTTCAGAACTGAAATTTGACTAAGTATTTGAAATGGACAATTTCTGCTGTGAACTTCTAGAGGTAAGTACAGATGCTCTTGAGCCTCATAGGAAACAGCATATTCAGTAACACAGAGTGCCCTCAGTACTTTAGGGGAGTTTTGTTCCTGATTCAGTGATGGGATTCCACTCCCCCACCCACACCCCCACCCACCCCCAGCCAAAGAAACTTGTCGAGTTTCTTGGCTTTCTTGTTGGCCATTCGGGCTGTAGTTCCCAGCCCATGACAGCAGTCTCATTTTAATATCTCCTGACATTCTGTTATCTCTCAGTTTACCTGTTCCCTCCAACTCACTCTGTACTCCCTCCGTCCTCATTTTATCAACTCTGACTTGATCATTTCATACTGTGTTAGGCCATTTTAGCGTAATATCCTGATAGCAAATTCTTACCTTCTTCTTGTTGGTTCACATTTACTAGTAGGAAAAACAGGAGAGTGAGGCAAGTACTGAAGAGAATGAGTAGGAATGTACTACTGCTGGCGGCAGAGAAAGTTGGAAATAGGATGTAGGTTGGCTTGGGCTACTATGGAACACCAACCCTGTAGAAAAACATCAAGCCTTCCAATGCTGGTCTCATAAGATCTTGCATACCCTGATTAATATAAAATTGAAAACGATTCCAAGAACTATGCATCATTTAAAACTGATTCCTTAAATAATAAACCATAGGTTTTAACACAAAGGTACAAATGCAAGGCTATAAATAGTTAATAAATGACAATTAAAGTAAGCCATAACACATGTTCTGTCCAAATTATTCCAGTGAACTTGAGAAAAAATACTTAGGTCCAGATTTAAAGTAATCAGGTTTTTCATCACCAAGAATAAATCGAAAGAACATATACATTTCTATGCTACACTTTGCCCTTATACAAAGTAGAAGCATTCTGTAAATGTCCTCATAGCCATGCTCACTGACCACCTTCAAATCCCTATTTAGAATCCTTCTTTGCCGTGGTGATGAAAACAACTCCAACAAATCGTTACATACACAACTGCTAGAAGGCTGTTTTCGTGACCACCTTTTTCATAATAAAAAGAGCTGGTTAATCATTTGGTTTTTTTCAGGGGGTGGGGGGGTGGAATTCCCCTGTCTTGTTAGTTTTCTTCCACCTGTTAATGGCAGAGTTGCAGTCTAGGCTGCGAGTTTTGTCCTTTGTAGCACGCTTGTGCTGTGGAGACAAAGGAGCCCAGGGATCTAGAACTCTGCAAGGGAGATTACTTGACTTCTTGGGACACAGGGTCAGCAGGGAGTGTCCCTTTGTAGCACGCTTGTGCTGTGGAGACAAAGGAGCCCAGGGATCTAGAACTCTGCAAGGGAGATTACTTGACTTCTTGGGACACAGGGCCTAGATACAGCACTTTCTTCTTTCCCCCAGACTTGAAACATTCTGCAGGAAGGAATCAACCATATGCAAGAAGGAGGATCTCCAGCCACTGATGACATCAGATTATTTGCTACTGTTTCAATCGACCCAACTTAGTCCCTTCTGATCTATTGTGCATTCCAGCTTTTTTTCTGTTTTATCTCATACCATATTTATTTCAGTTTCAGCTACACCTTTTTCCTATTTCCATCTCTGTTCTATCCACTTCTTTCACTCATTCTGCTATATGGATTTCTCCTTTTTAATTAAATATTACCTAAAAATATTTAAGTTCAATGTAAAGACTTACACCTTTGTATTTATGGGAAATGTAGATCTCCACGGCAAAGAAACTGGTACTTATTTATGTGGCACTAAAAAGGTGCAGAGAGAGAAGCAGAAAGAATTTTTATAGTCTTGGTGAGGCTAATTCTTGAATATTTCTATCGATCCTATGTCTTGCTTGAAAAAAATGATGAAAAATTAGCAGAGGTAAAGCACATAACCACAAGGCCTGAGAAAACACCATACACTGTGAGACTTCAGAAGTGCAATGTGTTTTAGCTATTTAGAAAGAAGACTGAAAAGTACCTTGACTACAGTACATAAATATCTTTATGAGAAGAAAATACTACCTACTGAAAAGCTCTATGATTTTAGGAGAAGGGATATCACCAGAACAAAATGCTGAGTACCAAAGTCAAATTCAAATGCAAAATTGAAGATTCAGTGCAGATTAGGCATGCAATTGCAACAGGAAGAACATCTGGTCACTAGAAGAAACGCAAACCAAACAGGAACTTACTTCCAAGAAGGCATGGATGTCTTCGTGGCAGCTAAAATTCGGTCAACCTTTGAGCTCTTCCTTTTTCAATACAAGGAACACTATATTCAAATGCACATTATCAGGCATCAACATCAGAGATGATGGTCTGCTTATCTCTTTGGCTTTGAAATCTATGAGTCTCATGACATTCAGCAACTCAGTGGCCTCCGTTCTACTAATTTAGCCTGTGCATTCTTCTCCCAATTCCACAGTTATTGTGCAATGGTTGGCTGTTTAATATAGAAGACTCTTTTGAAGCACTGATTTAAAAGACCATTAACTCTTCTGAAGTCTCAAAACTTACTTCCACATCTGTGGCAAAATAGAAAAATTACCTACCTCACATTGCTTGGTGTCTATTGAACTTACTAAGGCTCATCTGTTTATGAAGTTTGTTGCTTGTTAAAGTTTTGGGGACCAGGATCATTGGCAAAATTTATTAATTCATCTTAATTAATATAATAACTACAAAATTTGTGTTGCAACTGTAGAAAACTGAGTGATACTAGTCTAGATGTTTTCAGGAAATTTGGTGCATCTCTGCCACAGCAAAAACATTACAGACTGCAACTGTACTAATAAAACAAACAGGGCCAGAGCATTGGCCCAGGGCTGCTCCAGTACTGCCTGTAGTATTTAATCGTTAGCAGGCATTCAGGCACAAATGCTGAGCCACGAGAGAACAGGGTTGGGATACTTTATTTGTTACTAACAGACATAGCCATAGAATCAAAGGTTATACATAGAAGACAATTTACTCCCCTAAGAACTGGGCTAAAATAGCTATTTAATAAATCTGTCCAGTCCTATCTTAAAAGCCATTGTAGAATCCTAAACGTGATACATAAATTGTTCCAGGGCGTAGTAACCACACATGGAACTAGACCTTAATGTAAGTTGAGTCTGAAGGTAACAACTTCTGGTCTTTGAAAACTGTATTATCTTCTGTTGGCAAAATGAAGAGCTACCCCGAGCTTCTACCTGATTTCTGTCGTGAGTAGTTACCTATGTCAAGTGACTAAATTCTCTCTCAACAGTTTCTGTAGCGTATAAAGGACTGAACTGCAACCTGTAAATTTGAGGTTTCAGGGCATCTTTTCTCATTCTAGAACACTCTGAAATCCTGCCAATATTTAATATTACTCTCAAAGTGTGAATATGACCTTTGAACTCAGCACTGTCACAATAGTTTATAATGAAATGTGCACAGGCACTTTCTGCTTGATAGTCCTCCTCGTATAAACATTGTATCACCCCACTTAATCACAGCACTGCACCAAGAATTCCTGTTGAGGCAGTGACTTTTTGATCTTCCCTAAGTTTGGCTTTCAAAGACAAGCTCTATTATGTAAGTACAAAGTGTATGCCTTGTTTTCAAGTTTACTATGTTGCACCTAGATATATTAAAACAAACTCTACTAGCTGATGAATAAGGGAACTTTTGATTTTTCCTGCTTTTTTCGTACCTTACCAGAAATTTACGTCTGCAAGGGTTTTGTGACATTACTTGTATGATCAATCAAAATCTTGACAAACAAGAAGTCAGGAAATAATCCCTCCTGAGAGATGTCATTGTTTGTGACCATTGGTATCTTCCGACAAATGACTGCATTTAGATATCTGCTCTAACGCCTTAACACACCTAGTATATCTGATTAATTCCATATATTACACTTCTAACCAAAGTGTCACACACTGCCAAAACAAACTGAAAGATACATGTATGCTATGTCAACATGCATCATTAAATGGCCTGTTGGGAGGGAAAAAAAAAAAAAGAAAAAAAAGAAAAAAAAGCTGTGTATATATAACATCAGTTAAACAGTCTTAAATTAATTGGAGGAGTTTATCTTTTCTATTTTCTATTCAATTTTTTATTTGTGAAAATAATCTCTTTAGGGAATTAGAATAATTATATTATTCTGGATATGCTAGTTGTAAATCCATAGTTACAGATGCATTGAAAATGTTAAAATTAACTATGTTGATTTTTTAATAAGTAAAAAAAATTAAACATATTCTTCACTAACTCAAATAAATTATTATTAGATTGAATATTTGTGAATATTTTCTGTGATTCAAATGAAAGATTCAAAGTTAGAAGATTTTTTAAATGACTGATTAAAATAACACAGAACAAAACAGGGGCAAAATACATTACTTTGGGTTTCTTTTGGTTTAAGTACTTAAAACTTCATAAATGCATTATTTATAACACATATAAATATTGATTAAAATCTCCCAAATAGGCCTTGTGTTTAATTAACAATATAAAGTATTTCTATAGCTTTTATCAGTATCTTTGAGATATCAAAGATCAGATGATCAAAGATTTACAGAAAAATCTTGCATTTATAGCCAAATCCGTGCTATACCTTTACTCTCACTAGTCTCACATATTCCAGCCTCCTTTGCTGCTTGTCAGGTGTGTCACTTGCCCTCAGTCTGGTCCCCAATGCTCTGAAGTGCCATATGATGGGAGAGAGATATATGTGTAGAGAGATACCTATACCCCGTGCATACTGATAAACATCCGTGCATATACACACTTATACACGCAATCACAATAAAGATTGTTCTATATATTCAGATTGCTTATGTAAACTTACATATGCAAATACATTAAAAGTTAATGATTGCCAAATTGGTGAATGAATCACAGCTCATGATGCTCTGGGTTTTATTTTTTATATTTAGAAAACAGTATATGCAACATTAACTACATATTAGCACATCTTCTGTAGTTGTAGCAATCATAAAATAAACTAGAATATAAATTTGGTCACTGATTTTGTCTTTTGCTTAATGTTCGTAGTTGATTTCAAGGGATGGAGAGAAGAATCTATTTTCTAGTGGCTGAGGTTAAGTAAGAATATAATAAACATTATAGTAAACTTCACAGTGAAATTTCTGGTAGAGTCTCACTTTTTTCTTATGTTCTAATACAGGCAAAGCAATGTTACAGAGACTTAAGCTGGGATTTGTTATGCTTTAGTTTAAAGGAAGACATAGTTGTCTATTTGGTGCTGATTTAAGAATACACACTTGAAACTTTTCATACGTAAATCAATAATGAAGGGCATGTGATTCCCTGCACTACTGAGTGATTCATCTGTAAACAGTGTGGAATGGAAATGAAGAGAATGTGTTGTGACATTCCATCAAAGATGTTTTTATTTGATATTGCAGCAATCTTTTCAGTGCAAGATTTTGGTGAATTTTCTTGAGTGGCCAGAGAGCCCTAAGGTATATCAGCTAACACTAAGTTTCTAAAGCTGTAATGCAGCAGGTAGAACCGGTTTATCAGCTCTGGGAGCCAAATCAAAACATCTCAGTTTCTCTACTAATTTTTTTCATAGTTGTAGTAGAATTTTGTTGCCTAATTTTTCTGTTTGTAACTTGTTTGCTACTGAACCAAACTCTGCAAAAGGCAAGGTAGTTAAACAAGGCCTAAGATATATTTATCAGCCACTATAATATGCCATAATTGTCACATATATATAATCTTTAGTTGCATGTCATGTTAACAACTATTAGAAAATTCTTTAAGGAAGATAGCAAATCCATTCTCTACCCAATGTGAACGTGAACACGTTTTGTTCGTGTGAAAATGTGAAATTTTTTTTTTTTTTGCCTGACACCATCCAGACGTTCCTGTTGTTTCAACAGCAAAGAAGA
Source organism: Buceros rhinoceros silvestris (assembly GCF_000710305.1). Lineage (NCBI taxonomy): Eukaryota > Metazoa > Chordata > Aves > Bucerotiformes > Bucerotidae > Buceros > Buceros rhinoceros. Next base: position 14,865 of record NW_010411062.1, on the reverse strand, counting down.
AAATAAATAAATAAAAGCAATACAGTAATTGTAGAAGGCCAGATCCTAACAATAACAAATGTCAGCTGTCTGCATCACAAACAGGATTTGGCACAGAGAGGTGTAGAGAGAATTGAGAGCCACTGAAGTCGATAGCGAAACCTCTGCTAATTTCAATACCCAGGAGTTTGTGTCAGGTGTTTAAAAGTAAATAAGCATGTGCAATTTAAACTGAAACCAAATGAGCTAATTTTTCAAGAAAATAAAAAGGAATGCTTTCAAAAACTGCAAAAGAAAATGAGAATTTTAAATTACTTTTCAGATACTGTCAAGTACAGGTTCCCATAGCATCCCATTTACCTTTTCATTACAGGGTTTCTGAAAGCCTACCAAACTGGTATCTGCAAAAAAATCTGTGCACTAAGGTACGCCTGAAGAGGGCATGTTCAGAATCTTGCAAATGAGATGACTAATATGCAAGAAACCATTGGACTCAATATCCTGAGGCGTGAGCAAACTGTCACCACTGACTGGTGACTCAGAAGTGCAAATGCCTCCTTCAATCTAAAAAACATTAATGTGGGAGATAGACAGATGTTACTAAAGAATACAGGACTTACTCTATAAGGCTGAAGATTAATTTCTCTTCCTGATCCTAATCAGCATTACAAACAAACCAGAGAAGGCATAAATGCTTCTGATTAAGTATATTTCTGTGTGGTTACTCCTATGGTATATGATCTGTACTGCTGTAAACAATATGTTCTCCGTGCTGTTACAGAGGTAAGAGCAGAACCAACCTGTTCTCCACCAGCTGTCTGCATATGGGCGGTATTTATTTACCTAGAGACTGAAGAAATGAAAGTCTTTTACAACTAGAAACTAGTTTAACTGAACGTGTATTTTTTTGGGTCTGGCCCACGCTACTTTAAATCATTTAATCTGTTACCTCTCGACAGTTTTTCACCAGTTAGATTTATTTTCTCCAACACAAACAAAGCATGTTTGATCTTCAGGGGCCACTATTACAACTGCTAAATAAAGTAGCACAAGGTAATTGTGTAATGGTATTTCAGATCAAAATGCAAATGTCTTGGCCAAAGGTTCTCTTCCTTTAATATATGATGCACATTTTCAATTTCTACCACATTTACAAAGCTTGTTGTTTATTTGTGTCCCTGTTCAAACAAAACTGCTGACTCAGATCTACCAGGAGTTTATCTCGTTGCCAATTGTTTTCACAATTAGTACTGACTATTTTAAAATTAAATCTGGCTGGAATATGCTCTATTCCACTGAACAATGTCTGCCAGCTACACACAACAGTAACTTAGCACTGTCAGCTCTTGGAATGCAGTAGGCAGATAATTTTCCTCATAGAAGGCCGCAGAGGCATGCAAAAGAAACACATGACTGACTTTCTTGAAATGTGCTAAGTATAAAGATCTGAAAGGTAGATGCAAAAACTGTTTACACAGAAACTGTGTTACAAAACTGCATGTACAAGAGTGTTTCTTGGAAAGAAGGAGTATTTAATGGTCATTCTCATTGCCAGTCTTTATGAAATACAGTGATTAGGAAATCTCTGAAACTTCAAGCCAGGTATAATTTAGCAAATCAGTGCAGAAGAACAAACACTTGTATTACAGTATATACTACAGTCTGAAGTGAACCTGGAGTCTGACTATCAGAACATATCCTTTTCTCCAATTCTATCACCTCCTTTAATGGAGGAGATATTTCTCCACAAACAATGCCTATCATAATTTCTTACAATTTCACTCAATTCTAAGTAAAAGTCATTTCGACAGCTCATTCCACCAGATGAAACTGTTCATAAAAGATTTTAAAATGTTCTTCAGACGTTAGCACATAAATTATACACAGTATGCACAGTATGTATATGCTGGGATTCCTTTAGTGAGGCAAAATAACAGAGCTACTAAACTCCCTGAGCTAGAGAGATTTAACTAAACAAAATGGGAGAAGACCTAATTTTAGTTATAAATTTAACTGAAGTAGAAATTGGCACTAATAAATGTATCCAGTTTGGGGTTTTGGAGGTTTTTTTGTTTTGTTTTGGTTTGGTTAGTTGGTTGGTTTGGTTTGGTTTGGTTAGGTTAGTTGCTCGGTTTGGGTTTTTTGTTTTGGGGGTTTTTCTTTTCCCCTCAGGAGGCCGAATACTTTTTAGCATCCAAGATTCTGCTTACTAAATGTTTCAAAGGTGAAATTATGCAGCATACTTTACACAAGGAAAGTACTGAGGTTAAAAGACTAATGCTTAACAAAGATTAAGCAAAATGTAATATTTAACTAATTAATAAAAGAAAATGATTGTGCAATAAACAGGTTAGGTGAGAAAAGAATCCCCAGAGTGTAAGGGCATAGTCCCTCCAACTCATGCTGGGACTCTACAGGTAGGATGGCAAAACCTAAGGAGTCTCATCACCTGTCCACTGCAGCTCTGCCTTATGCTGAAAACGGAGCTTTCTGAGTGAGACTGCTTCAAACTACTTTTTACCAGGCCCTTTGTCACAAATGTCAAAGCTCTGCTTGGACAAAACAGAGAATCAAGACTGGTTTGTTCTGCAATTTTTTTTGGTGTGTGTTTTGAAACCATTTCTTAACTGTTAAGAACTTAAGAAAAAATGTAGACACCAAATTATTGCAATGTTATTGGTAATAATTGCGCATAACAAATCTCAAATGCATGCTGGCCTTATTTGAGAAAGTGACTTGAAAGATGCAATTTACACGATGTGCAGACTAAAAGAATATATTCTCTGATTCTACAGATGACTTCTGGAGATCTGATATACCATGATTATTAGTTATGTACAACTAGAAGCTAAGAGTTCTTACATTTACCAAATGCTTTATGTACAGTCCTGGGAAATACTGGTATTTATCTGAACATTTTCTTGTATTTTCTTAATATTTAAAAAAAAAATATTATTTAAAAATGTACAACAAGCCACCTCTTCTAAGGAATAAGAATATTTTACTTAAATGCTGTTAATATTTCATATTCAGAATTTATCTCATGAAAATTTATTCACTACTGTACAGAAACAAAGCTTTGTAGTAGCATTTTATTTGCATAAAGCTATGAATGACAGCATGATGGACAAGCTCCATCTCCTGAAGATAAAACAAAGCTCAAGGTGTGGATAAAAGTGAACAAAGTATCGATGGCTGTCTGGTTTTGCACATCTATTTAGGTGCTTATTGCTATAAGCTGACTGTGTGTAACTCGAAAACGAATATTCCACATTGACATGCACTGTAAATGTATCCCCAACCAGCACAGATGGCATAAAATGCTTGCGTTGTTTGCAGATGACATGTCATGCTGTGGGAAGATATGGCTGGAATAAATACATTTTATTTTGCCTTCTGACATTTTTCCATATGATTTAATAATTCAGAGAAGAGTATAAAAGAGAGCTGCCATGTGAGTGGGATCTATTATATACTCACAAGTGAATTCAATACTTTTGTCAACTACATTTTAGAAAATAAATTCACATGGCATGTAAATAATCTAACATTTTGTTGCTCTTGGTTTAGCTTATCTATTTTGCCCAAAGAAACAGGTGATTATGAGTTTACTTTCCCCTTCATGTACATATTCTGAATAGTTCACATAATCAGTCATTATTCAGATATCAGTGTATAAATGCACAAAATAATTCTCTCCTGCCAGAGAAATAAAGGATTTATTCTACCTTAGTTTCACTATGTCTTTTGATAATGAAAGAAAGAAACTAACAATAGTTACAGGCAGAAATGGAAAGAAAAAAAGGACAGATTCTGTGTCAGCTCTGTGCAGATGCAGAGGAATCAAGTACAATAATCTTTCACATGCATTAGTCAAGAAATAGCATTGCACAGATATTTTTTTTTTCCTGTTGCAGAACAAAGAGCCTGAGTTCATGCATCACTGAATGTGAGGCAGCAGCTTCCCATCAGGGACTGGCTCTTGGGAAGCCTGCAGGCAAAACAATGCAAACTGTAATTAGAATACTTTTCTCTCCCTTTCTGGGAATAAACAATCTTTTCATTGTTCATGTTTACACAAATAACAAATGCTCAGCTGTGCTGTAGTAACTATAGATGATACAGTTGCAGTGATGTTATAAATAATATATATGCCAACGTAATTTAGGTTTTCTAATAAATGCAGAAATTCTTTAAGCATTTTCAACCTCTTGAGTTGCTCAAGCATGCATTTTCTGCATAGTACATGACTCAGATTCTGTAATTCCTTTTCTGCTTAAATATTTTCAATCAAATATTTTAAAAGAATTTAACTGATCATTTTAAAAAGTATTTAACTTCTTATATTACTTTTTTCAAAGCTTTTGAACTTTACATTAGTTAATATACTGAGGGAGTAGTATAAAAAAATAATAAATCTGCTAGACTGACTTCAAGTAATAGATACAGAATTTCTCTAATTTATTTTGATCCAATAAGAAAATAGCAGTAGCATTTTTATTCCCTGCAATTATAATTACTTTATAGGCATGGAAGTCTCCACATTTTAAGCTAGACCTCAGCAAGCTTTTTTCTTCCTTACGGACCCTATTTACTTTTATAAACAAAGCACAGGGGAAAATTTCATATCTAATATTATCTCATAGCCTATTTATAAATGGATGTTATATTTCAGAAGTGAAAACCAAAGCTATTAATATTTTATTACTACTCCTGATTATGCCTCTAACATAGTGTAGAGAGCAGACCTTCACTAGCTGGGGATAGGATAGATTTAATGCCGTTTGTCTGAGCTTTATGGTTACCGTTAGATCATTGTGTTTGGAATGCGTGCTATCATAATATTAACTCGTACCAGTATAACGACTAACACCGTCTAATGTTAGGTGACTAGCAACAAACTAACGTAAATTACATGGCATGGTCAGATGGGTGTAAAAGAAATATGAGTTTACTGTTTGGACTTTGTGTGGATAAGAAGAGTACCCCTTCCATTGGATAAGCAAAGTAGCCAACAAAGAGTGTGCTTTTAGAATCTATACCACATATGAGAAAGTAAAATAAAGTTTCATATACAGGTAAATATTTAAATTATTTTGGTTATTGTCTGCAGCATAAGTACTTCTCATGAGAAACCGTCCAAGTGGCTATAGGTACTAACTGCTACTATAGGTAGCAGTTTATGTTCTAGTAAAAGTATTGTCTTTAGAATACACCTGGCAAAATAGCTGAAGACATCAAAAAGGTATAGAATGGAGTCTTGGTAGAACATGAGTCAGCCTGGAATGGATTTTTACCTCTTGTTGCTCTATATCCTTTAACACAGATTGTAAAATAATAAACGGTACCTTTGCTAGAGCTTCCCAACACAACTGTCTTTGCCAGAATTATGAGAATTTTCGAATCCATTAATCCCTATTTCAGCTGGTTTAAGTTACAAACGGCTTTAGAACATGGGAAAAAAATGGGTTTTCTCACTTCCAGTATTTATTCCTTTTTTGTTTCATGAGCAAAATAGAACTTGTAGATGTCATGAGGTTAAATATGGATTACAGAATTTCACAAAAATTACTTTCTGGCCAAAGTTGTTAGACTTTGGTGATTTAAAGTCAGGTGTCTAAGATAATAATTCAGTGACTAAAAATGGAACTGGATTGTCAAATGTTGGAAGAAACTCATGGAGAAATGAGGCCTGTGGTTTATTTTCTGAGATCCTCTTCAATCAACCCAGGGCTTGGAGGCAAACCAGACATAAAATGGTGGTTTAGTACACAATACTGAAATTCATACAGCAGCTCGGACGAGTTACTGTGATCATATTCAAGGATGTTTATCAGCCCATAAGCAGTTGAGTGAAAATTTGGCTTCAAGGCTCCCTTATACACAGCTCAGATTCTCAATCTGGGATGACTAGTATCAGTAACACAGCTTCAAACCTGCATGGTTTTAACTTAACAGCAAAAAGAAAGCAGATTTTTTTTTAATGTTTGTAGCCATATATATTTTAATATATACATAAGTGGGGTTAGACAACATTGCAAAGTAAAACAAAATTTAGATTATGTAAGACTTAAAATTGCCTTGTAGCTGCATGAAAAATGGCTCTTTCCATTTTCCTTCTGGCCAAAAAAATTAAAGATCACCTTCCCTTTCACCTTTTATCTCTCCAAAACCCACATCTGGATCTTCTTAAAAAGATATTATTGTAATAAAAATTGGGAAAATTGTTATTTCCATCTTAGACATTTTAAATTATAGGAAACAAATGGAACCAAGGCCTAGACTTTCAGCTTCACAAATTGGAAAGAGATGGTGACAGCTGTACCTAGAGAAAGGGTAGAGAATCACCCAGCATACTGAAACATTCAGGTTTTCTCCTCAGATTGACAGGATTTACATCTGCATTTCCTACTTCCCACTGAAACTGCTCTGATCATCCGATTATGCATTAGCCCGTGTTTTATGCATTAGTTGTGTTTTCTCAGCCACTCCTGTTAAATCTGTTCTAGTTTGCATCAGCTATTTAGATGCTTGCTGACACAGATAAGAAGTAGGATCTTCATCTTTAAATAGAAAACATAAAATATCAAAAATCAGGTGCTTTCACTAAGAAATATTTAAGTATGCTGTACTTAGTGGAATAACACCTAGAGAACAAAAAACAAAACAAACAACATTGCCAGAAGATACACAGTTCAGATCTACTTTCTATGTGCAGGGAGAAATTCAAATCCACACCTCCCAGGATTTGGTGGGTGCTTTAACAAGTAGAATTGCAGTTTAAGGAGGATCAGCTCCCTCTTAATTTTATAATTAAGTCCCTTATTTATTCTTTTCTATTTTTCTACTAAAACTAGTTAGCAAACCAAAGTTTGCAAACTGAAGTTTGCAAACAGTTTAAAAGTGGCAAAAGCACCAACTTTTTAAAATGATCCACTTTGCTTCATAAGAAAACAACAATTAATATATATTTTTTCATACCACCTTTTAGTCTCCAGGCTCAATTCCATTCTCCCTGGAGTCAATGATTGCAGAAGTTATAAAATACTGATTCTGTTTGTATTAAAAAAATGCATAATTCAGTACATAGTTATCTGCACACATAAAATCAATTACAGAAGAATTTAGAATCTGGATCAAATAAGACTCGTGGGTTGGCTACTGTTATTTATTCACCTCACGTTTTATTCATTACAAAGCACCTCAGGTACTATGCAAATCAGCATGAAACCTGCATAAGCCTCAAAAGCTTGTTGTATTGTCCTTAATTCCAGACGAGGGAAGGATGATTTCACCTTAGGTATTTTCTGAGATTTGTTTGCATTCAATACTCCAAATGCAACTCAAAAGGCAAGACTATGTTGAAATAGAAAGTAAAAATAACAATTTTTATAATTTATTTTGTATAATAATTATTGAATTAGTGTTACAAATGCTATTCTAGTTATAAAAAGTGTTATAAAGCAATTTAATTTAATAGCTAAGAGTCAAATCTGCTATCTTTTCCTAACTAATGTAAATTCTAATTCATTCACACTTTAAAGTGGTGGACTTAGTCTCAAAGAACCCCCAAAGAATTTCAAAACTTTAGATATACAGTGTAGTTCTTAGAATACAAAATCTGGACATTAAAATGTAGCAGCCAGATAGACAACAGCCTCACACACTTATGCTCCAGCACAGATGGAAGGGCTTTGGCTACAGTATCGAATCAAGATTTATTTCTTATTCAAGTTTATGGAACCTTCAGTTTTCATCTGGAGTAAAATAAGTCCGGTCTTTAATGTTTCATCCAAGTACAGAGCAAACTGCATGCAGTTTAACTACTTTTTCTTGGAAGAAGTGCAGAGTCAATCATTTCATTACTGAACGTGTGGTTCTCTGCAGTCTGGCAAAAGGATTCTTCTTTCTTTTCAAACGATTATTGATTTGCAGAATAGTTCAGATTACACTCCGATAAAATGAATTATATTCTCTAATAGCACGTGCAGACCTTCAGTAAGGAAGAGCTGAACCACCGATTGTATGCGGAGTCCTGTGATTCTGTTGCGATGACTAACTTGGCCACTTTAGTTAATTAAAAGCCCGTACAAATTGTTCATTTATGGGCTGATCCAATTCTCATTAAAGTCAATGGGAATCCTTCCTTATTGAGAACTAGGTCAGACTGTTCTCCAGTTGCTGAGTTTGGAAGGATATTATGATCTAAGTTTAAGAAAATGTTAAAGCTCTAAGAGATGGGCAGCAAAGCTAATTAAACATTGACAGAAGAAATCTAATAAAATCGAGTACTAAAGGGTTCTGCAGTATGAGGCAGCCATTTTCTCTGGTAGTTCATCTCTGAAGTAGCCGTATTCCTTCTCTCTCTGTTGACGCCCCTTGCCCCTCTAAAGGAAGTCCACAAAGTCCATGAATGTTGCAGTTACAACCAGGCATCATGGAAAAGAAGAATTCTCTGGACTGCAGTGCCACCCAGAGCGGGCACAAAATGCAGGAATGGAAAACAGGCAATAGACAAATAGACAACAAATTAGTCTACTGGTAACAGAAAGGCATGTTTTAAAGAATATATGGGATTCTTCACAGATGTAGGCTCTCGAGTTTTTTTGTGAAGTTAATTTTCTGGTTTGTGGAATCCAGTAAGGCTAAAAGAGCTTTGGGGAATTAAAGGAGAAGAAAATGGTCCAGTTATCCCAAAGAAAAATGCAGACAATATTCTTTGATAATCCATAAGCATAAATGTTTAGGAAAAAACCCTTTTGCAATAAACGCATGGTGATGTCAGTTTGAAGCTTTGCCCACTTATTGTTCCCAGCTTACAAATGGAAGCTCAGTTATTTGGTCAATACAAAATAACTGGACTTTTCTTTTTCAAGGATGTACTTTCTGATTACCTATTCCACAAATTGCCAGAATGCACCCTGATAAGGTACCATAGTGCATACCCTGAAAAGATCTATTGTTTTGAAATTAATAGTTAATAAATTTATGATAGGAAGTTGTAATTAAAATAAAATTTTGTTGAAGACAAGTATATGATATCATACCTATGTTTCATATTAAATAAAAAGTTTCTGACCTGCCAGTAAGTTATCATATCTTTTACATCCACAAGCTATTTTAAGAATAATTTTACACTATTTATGCTTTAGTAATTCTAAGTTATATAAAAAAGCATGGGAAATAAAGAGTTCTGATGTATATCTATATGTTGCATATGAAAATGTATATATTATCCACAAAATGGTGATATTTCTGACAACGTACAATCTGCTTATGTTGCTTTCTATTTTACTCTTATTTGTATAAACAGAGTTACTGTTATACAGCACTGATCACAGAGATGCTTTGCACCTTATAGAATGGCCAAAGTTCATTCACCTGCTTGTCTGAACCGATGGACTTCTGCACCTGATTCCTGCAAACTAGGGGCTCTAATTCCCACTACACTCATCCAGATGTGGCTGTGTGTCCTTTCAGTTCATTTCCTTCTGGTTTTTTTGTCTGATTACTTTTGCTTTGAAGAAATTGTAGGTATTAGAAGTAATAATAATTAAACACAATTAGTTGAAATCAATCTGGATTTGGGGGACTAAAAAAACCAAGACTCCAAAGCCAAACCTAACTTGTGATTATAACAATGGTTAAAGCATCAGTTAAAGCAGCAGTTCCCATCATGCAGGCAATTCATTGTTTTCCCTCTGACATAACTCTGTGTTCCTGACAATAGAAAAAAAAATTTCTTACTTCATTCAATATATGTATTTCAAGATATATTTAGGTTCTGAAAATAAATTATAATTACCAGAGCATCTACTGAGATTTTTATTTTACAGTTGGGCAACATCCAAATCATAAATAGTACTTCTTTACATTTAATTGAAAGAATTAGCTCCTCTAACATGAAAGTTCATTGAATTTCAGTCCTAAGAAGAAATCAAGAGAGAGAATGCTACCTGAAAACTGAAAAGTGGGGGTTTTTTTATAAATATTACTCTAGTGTCAGTGTTATGGCTATAAATACAGTGAGTGGCCAGAAGATGATCTCATCTATAAAAGTATGAGAATTCTTGATACAAATTCATCTCAAATTTTCATATTACTAGATTGCTTCAGAAAGAACAGCAGAAAAAAGCATTTCTAGGGACTATATCAGGTTATCTTTGTAATGAAACAGGCCTGTATCGATAAAGACACAAAACTTAAAACTTGGTATTAATTCCATTACAGCAGAACAAAAAAAAAAAAAAAAGAGAGAGAAAACAACTGTAGAGGAAAAGTTATAATAAACAAAATAGAAGTTTTAGGTTAACAGTGATTTATAAATTCATTGCTCAAGGTACATCAGGGCTCCTTTAGAAATTTAGACCTGTAACTGGGCTGAAATTTCAAATGCATTTTGCTGAAAATTGGTATATGTAATTAATTTGGTTGGTCAACTCACAAGGAATCTGTTTCATCACTGACTGTGTAATCCTGAGTAATTCATACATTAATGGCACAGCCCATTTTGGCGGATGGGCTGCCAGCCCTCAGTTGTCCAGTATATTCATTATATATCCAACCCTGGACGTAATTCCTTCTATCATGTCTACCACTATGATTGCACACGGCATCACTTCCTGAGCAAATTCTGTAGAACTAACCAGGTTCAATTAAAGACTTTTAAACTCAAAGTTATTTGACAGATTCAGGGCAAGAAACAACGGCAACTTTTAAGCAGACTGGTGGAAAGTCCCTCATCTGTCTTCTGTAGCACCATCTTGATCAGATTTGGCTGCAGCCATAAAACAAATCTACCTCTACTATACTTTCCCCATTTATAAATTGCATTATAATTGCATTATTTATACATATCTATGCACCTTCAGAGAATAAAAAAATATTTTGTATACGAAATATTGTGTGCATGTGTTATATATATGCTGTGTTTATTAAAAATACCTTTAGAATTTTTTTTTTCTTCAAATTGATAAGAATGAGTTAAATTCCTAATTAGTTAGATTCCTAACTGCACTTAAGTGCATTTCATTTTCTCTTAAGTGCATACAGGATAGTCCTAACTGGAGACTTAAATGGATAGTCCTAAATTTAGTCTTAAGTGAAGTCTATCAATTTAAGAATAGTTTCTTTCTAAAATGGAGATAAGATTTCAACCTCAATTTTTTTGAAAAACAAAAAAATTGCAAATGGACCGCCAACTCCAATCTGCATAATTAACAGCTTCTATGAAGTATACTTCCTTGAAGTACATAGCTATAGATATCCTGTGGCCTGTCTCATTTAAATCTTTTCTTTGCATTCTAATCAGATAGAAACAGGGGCCAATTCCCAATGTGAAAAATAAACACATTAAAGAAAATTAGTTTAGGCATCATTACAGTGTACATACATGAGTGTCTACATTTTTTTTTAATGGACACTTTCTAAACAGCATTTAAGTACAGAACATAATTTCTGTGTGGCTAATTTGACCACACATATTGCAAACTGTTTTCACTTTCCTTTATTGTCCTCTAATGAGCTCATCACGAGTATATAATTAGTGCAGTAAACTGCTTAACACAGGCTCTGCCCTAAAGCAGCCAAGCAGAGTTCTTGACTAGCCCCCTGTCCCACTGGCACTTAGTACTGTTAATGGACCATGATCAGTAGGAAGTATATTGAGGGATATGCTGGTTTTTAAACAGCTTGTGATCTCTGGCTTGAAGCAACAGTTCTGGGGCTATCACCATCTGTACTGACACACACATGAAAGTTGCTCTGTCTCTTTTTAATGAAGCTACCAAGGTCAATTAATAAAGGCTTTGGACACTTGAAAGACACCATAGGACTGAGCAACTAGCTTCTGTGGCAATTTCTCTTTATGTATAAAACTTTTACTATTATATGCAACAGATAATCTTAGAATTCTCTGCTAAAATCCAAAACTACCAGTAGATACAAGTTTATAAAGACACGAGTTATCAAAGTAAGAAAACATTACAGGCACACAAGAAACGCACAAACACAGTTATAAATATGATGTCGTAGTTAGCTAGATTTAAGTCTAGGTGTGCTATAGAGGACATTCCTCTTGAAAGGTATCATTCTTCCTTTCCAATATGCAGTATATCAGAAAAAAACCAGCACTTAGAAAAAACAGCCACTTTGATGACTTATTTCATTTCTAAGGTACACAAGGTATGGTATACTGCTGTCAATGATCCAAAAGATAAAGAAATTCCCATGTAGTATCTATATTATGATATAGAAATTTATTCTAATTTTTGAGACCTGCTTGCTGCAGGATATAACCATATGAACACAAGGAATTACAGATGTTTGGGTCTTTTCCTGAGGTTTTTTTGACCCTACCAGCCCACAAAACGTGGAAAACTATCCATAGCCCAGAAACAACACTGCAGTATCACCTTTTCTACTCTCCAACTTGAGTCAACATGCTCTTTTCAAAGGAGATATGGCACAGACTCCAAATAAACAAGTTTTACAATACTTCTGAAAGCTAAAAGTAAGAAGTTTCTTCCAGAATAGTAGTCCTTTTCCTGTTGTCAGCCAATCACGACTAATAGGGCAGGGCTCAAACACTGTCCACATGAGTCACTGACAGAAATGTAAAGCAGGGGGCAACAAAAGTTAGTAAAGGATGCATTGAAAAACAAGAGGGAAATGTAATGTCAGGTACTGTAAAATCTGACATCACCATTCCTCTCCAATCACTTTTTATTTATTAGACTCCAAGTAGCAAAATAGCGCATTGAGGAGTTTCTCTGGTAATTATTCTATTAGGGCTCTAATCTCCATCCTTAATTAATCAAGTAAAATCACACACCAATTTAATTTTAATCCCTGTGTTCATCACCTACAGAACAGTTATGCAAAGTAGGGGAAACAGTTAGTCATTTGAATAAACACTTAGAAACTCAAACAATAAAAAAACTGTGCACAAAATAAAATGCTTTACTTCAGGTTAAAGTACCATTCCAATTCATCTTTCACTGCTGCTGCAGCAGATTTTAAAATTTCAGACATCACAAATAAAAGCATTGGAAAAAGGAAAATTAGCAACACTTTAATAATACAGAAATGTAAATAATCTTTTTAGGATTTGCTTATATGTGCTTTGACTTTTCTGAAAATAAACAAAAGCATACAAATTATAGATACTTAATCATACACTTTTGCCCACTGTAAATAGCAATATACTGCATTTATTTTGATTTGCTACATAAACATTTGCAAATAAAATGGCAAATATAGAAAGCAAAATCAAGTACTAAGACTTGTATATATAAGAAACTAAGTTTATGACACAATAGTAGGAAAATTTTTGTCACATTTTTTCCCAGATGACATTGCAAGCAGCAAACTAAATTTTAAATGATGACTCAAACAGCCATGAATTCGAAAGAAAAAAATCCCCTAATCTTATTCTACTCTGAAACAAAGCTGCTATTTAAACTGAACCAAAGAGGCCCTTCAACTAAAATTTTTCAGTAACTGGAATTCCATGATGTTTACAAAACTATAATACTTATACAAACAGCATAAATAGTAATATTTTTTGAGTTTTAATGAAGATTTATAAAATGTCACAGTTTTTTTATGTGTTCTCATATCTAAAGCAGGACATCTGGATTTTATAATGTTTTCTTCTTACAAGAAAGGAGAAAAAGCCTGAATTTAACTACAGCTTCAGGATTTAGCTGCAAGTTCTCAGGAATGAAACAGCATAAATACTGAAGAAAACAAAAAGGAAGTGTAGAAAATATCTCAGCTAAACTAAATTTATACCCTTCCAGGTCACACATACAATTTTGGCCTAAAAAATATGTTTCTAGTTGTGCTTCTAGATGTAGGTTAGATCAACATTAGATATAACCAAGAAAAAATGAAATTTCATTCTTCATTGCAATCAATCTCTGTTCTTTTGTTGAGAGCAGAATAACATATGAAAAAAGTTTAAAAAAGGTCCAAAAAGAGATGGAAATGAAATGAGACTGTTACTTTTGAAATAGAAGACTTAATATTGAAAATAATTTTTATTTTCTGCACTGCAATTTAAAGGTCACTATTTGTCTAACATAACAGTTCCTTCAATAATATTTTCGCTCCAATAATGCTGCCATTTATGTCATTTTCTAAATTAAAATAAATTTCATACTGAGTAAGGTTTTGAAATAAAATCAACACATTTCTGAAGACTAAATTACATTGAACAATAACTATTGTGCTACAGATCAATATGGATCATTGTAGACTTTCTTGCCATTTATAGTCTTTAATGTTTGGAATTTGTATACTTATGAGTATACACAGAGGTTGTGCAAGAAACTCTCAATTTTCACAACGTCATTTCATCACATATGTACTCACCCAACTGCTAAACATTGCATCTCAATCAAAAACATTTGACAGACATTAAGAGCGTTCCCAGTTTCTGCCTGTGCTTAAGACTTCCACAACCCACAGTGGGAACTCACAAATTTTTGGAAGTTATTTCTGCCAAAGGAACTCTCATCTTGACAGAAGAGCAATGAAGTAATCCAGCGGTATATTATATAAAAATTCCTCAGACAGAGTTACCTAGAGACAGAGCTAAAACCACTGAAAGATTTGCCTGCTATTTTGCAAGAATCTCCAAAATTGTAGTTTTGTTCATATTCAAAACACAGGCAGTCCCACAGTGGAAGAAAACCTATCACAGTTCAATGACGCAATGATGATGTGGCACTACCTACATGGTTTTTATACCCAGCAAAGGATAGTAGAAAAGGTACAGCCCACTTAATGGGTATTAAAAGAATATATTATGCATGCAAGCACTTTCAATGTGAAGATAATGTTACGTAAAATGAAACATAACATTATTAATATATATGTAAC
>NW_010411061.1:31608-43828 GCF_000710305.1 Buceros rhinoceros silvestris | reverse complement strand
GGCGGGGGGGAAATACCCCTGCATAAACCCTTCTGGCAACTAGAAAAAGATGAGGAGCTGGGTGCTAGAAGTGCAAGGAGGAAGGGAACAGTTAAGTACATTGCCTCTAGACACTGCAGCTTTTTAAACGAGTTAAACTGACTGCAGTCCTCTGGGAATCCTTTTTAGAGGAGGCAAAATTGAGTGCATCTTTAATTTGCCTAATTTTCTTCATCCTATATATTTTTGGATCCTCCCTGCACTAACGAATCCTTGTTGTGTTCACAGGGAGCGAAACTTGTTAGTATTAGCAGAGGTCATTGTGGCCTTTCTCTGAGCCATCACCGTCCTTCCCATGACTTGATGAAGAATTCGGGAGGGTTGTGCTGGGGAAGCAGACGGGTCAGCTCAGCCTGCCTGAAGTTTAACCACTTGCCTTTGAAAGGAGGCACACTTTGATCTAAAGAGTGTCATCAAGCACAATACATAGCTGTATATATATGAGTTTTTTTACAGGAAAGAATGAAATCAGGAGGCCAGCTATGCAGAAAGAAGAAAGTCTCGGTACAGCTAAAAACCACAGTAAAAGCCAGAAGGAAAAGAGTTTGGGTACAAAAGAGGATTTGGTGATGATGCTGCTAAAGGCCTGGAATTCCCGGGGTTTGTGATCTGTGGCTTTGTCAGGGATTTCCCATGTGCTCTTGAGTGAGTCACTTTGAAATCATTCTCTTCCTCCGTTTCCCACCTGCAAGATGGGGATATAAGAGAACATTTTGTCTTCTCTTCATTTGTCTGCCTTATCTACACAGTCTATAAAGTTTAGGGCATTGCTTCTACTTTTGTTGTGTCTACTGCTTGGCAGTTTCATGTTTCTTGGGACCTTTGGGCATTTTCCATAACACAGATAATAACTCTAACAGATTCGCTTTTTTTTTTTTCCGGACTTTGGCCACAGAGCTCATCACATCTTGTTCTCGTGAGCCAAATGCAGCAAAGTATCTTCACAGCATCTCTGTGGAGTCTCTGCCCCTCAGCAAACAAGGTCGAGCCAGGTTAAATGGAAATAATAACTAATAATCACTGCTGTCCACCAAACTAACCAATCTCATCTGTGCTGCTTGGCAGATTGGTCTGGACCACCAGTGACCCCCCAAAAAACTGCTTTCTTAAAGCAGGAAACACTAAACAGCAAAGTGGTTCCTTGATTTTTAAAAGACGATTCATGGAAAAAGAGGACCCATACAGAATGTAGACCTCAAGCTTGTGTGGTGAAGTTGCACAAATCCATTACCAGGGTGGCTGGGAAGAGCAGAGCCCAGGCTTTAAAAGCAGTAGGTCATTTATGTGTCTCTCTATTCCCTCTCTAATTCAAGACAACATATCCAGATTTGAAAAAGTGGCGTGTGTTATCAATTCTGGTTGCCTCCAACCCTGATAAGTCATTAAGTACTCTGCTCTTCAAAAAGTCATGTCCCCCATATCTCCTAGATCACTAAAAGGTGAGGTGCCTCGAATTAGAGAGTACATTCGAGAGGGTAGGTTTAAGTAATTACAAATTGGAGTCTTTTTTTCCATTACAGCAAAAGTGGAGTATGATTAGATTGAATTTGGCAGACCTAGCTGGAACAGTTTAAGAAGTTACCATCACCAGCTGTTTATTGCTGTTCCTCTGCCAGAGGTTACCTCCTTCTCCCACCTGCAGAAAGAATGGCGTGAGTGTAGACCTTGGCCACTGAAATGCACGGGCCAGCACCTTAGCTTGGACTTGCTTTCACTTTGTGTCCCTACGCAGTATGACGCACAGGGAGTAAGAGTCAAGGACTGCTATATTCGTAGTTTGTACAGTTAAATGCATACATAAATGCTTGGGACTGACTAATTCCTACTTTTTATGAATATGAGAGTAAAATGCATTGGAGTCTTTTGAAAAATATTCCTTATTTAAATTTTGATGTAATAGCTCATGTGATCATTTTTTCAGAAGCACACAGACACGATTAATTTTAAAAATAACTCACTAATAACAATTAGTAACAACTAGTAAACCTAGTTGTGTATTTTGTCCCATACTTTCTAAGATTGTAAACTGTTTTTTTTCCCCTCTTTGTTGTTTTTGTTTTGCCATGGCAAATATTCAGGCTCCATCGACACAGACTTCATGCTGCTTGAGGGAGTAGGTATAAAAATGATCTTGTCCCCCAGTGAATCAAAATGTGAATGATACAGAAGAAAAATCCCTTTGGGGACTATCCGAGCATTACCAGGCAACCTTCCTAAGCCTCAAAAACCTTCATGTTCAGATATATCATCCTTATGTAATAGATAGACTGGATGAAATGTCAAATGTAAATTATGCACACTTTGAATTTCTATTACTTCTAAAGGGATTTCAAAATAAAAAGTGTCCACTGGGAGAAAAATTGTATATTTGCTAAACCTAAATGGTAGCTTAAGAAAGGTTTTTGGCAAGAGTACTTGAACAGACATTTCTTAACATTGCTTTGTTTTTGTTTTTTTTTTTTATTAGACCATTGATCAGTAAAAAGGCTCAACAGTAACCAGTTTTTCTTGTCCCTGAGTTAGAGGCGTGATGCAATCCAGACGACTTCCTGTGGTTGTCCTGCTTGCCACATTGAGCAGAAGATGTCAGAGCCAGGTCTGCTACTGGAAGCCAGTTTCAGTGTAAAGAATGACAAACTAATTACTTTCCAAAATGAATATAAAAATTTCTGGAATTTATTTGCCAAGCAAAACTATTCTATGTATAGAATATTAGCAATGATTTCTCAGTTTGTTAAAATTACACTTTTATAAATAGTGAGTAATACAGACTCCTTAATCTGCAGTTACCTTAGCATTAGACATAGCATATTGTTGAGGAAAAAAATCAATTAGGAATTACATGACATAGGCAGCTGCAAATGCATACGGGTCAGTTGCAGAGCTGATCCCATTTATAGCTGGACTAGGCTGCCTACTGAGGTCCTTTTCCACCTGATTTATCCTAAGATCTTAGCATTTATCACAGCTCATGATTAACCATGTTTCTGATGCACATGCAGGCCTTAAATCCCTGATGTAAAATTTGAGGGCCACCAGTATCACCACCATCCCCAAAACAAAGCATCAGAGTACACTCCATCCCCGAGTGAGACGCTTGCCAGTGGGAAATGAAATCAGATGCATCACCACTCTTTAAAGGCTTCATAATTGCCTGCCTGCTTAACTAGATGTTTTCAAAGGCCTGACCTTGGGAATTAATTTTGATGTGAGATCACCTGCCACTTCCCCCATGTATGTTTGAGAGTTCAAGCTCAGAACCTGGATGGTCATCCATGCTGCTGAGTGTACCACCATGCTTATGTTTTTCATTTGTGAGTATAGTTTCACTGCCTCACTGCCTCACCTAGGGCTAGGGGCAAGTCCCTCAAGGAATCTATTCAAGTAATGTAGTTTAGGGTCTTTTTCGGAATCTCCCTGATAGCCTATAGCTATTAGCCTCCTGCTGTCAGCACTTAAACTGGGTGTCTACTATAGCCCATATGAAAAACTCCTCTTCATGCCCTCCAGTCATAATCCCTCTCTCCTTCTCCTCCCTGCTCCCTAGAAAAGGATGCTACAGCTAGCCCATAGCAGGCAGAGTTGCATGTCCACACCAGCCTTTCAACTCAGAACAAAAGTGCACTTGTCATATAAATCTGATGACCGTTGGGCACCACTGGAAGCTGTGCACCAGGAGCTGACTCAGGTATGCACCAATAATAGTGGAAGTTCATTCCCTGGGACCTGACTAGATACAGACCAAAGTAAACCCCCAGAAATGCAGATGACGTAGGTGTTGTGTTCCTAGCACCATCTTGCTCCAGAGGTAGCTCCTGCTGGGATGGGATACTTGCTAATGTAGACACAGCCAGGACACACTCCCCTGTTGTGCTAGTACAGGTACCTCTCTTGTCCCTGGCTGCAGAGAGATCAGATGGCTCCCCAGAGTTTCTGCATGAAGTACTGAATACCAGATCTGTCAGCCCTGAGAAAACTGTAGGAATATCTGTGTTTATTCAGACATTGTGCTCCTTACAGCTGTATTTGTCATGCTTTTCAGTGAATCCAATGAGCAACTGGACACCCAGTATCAGCACACTGTGTGAAAACCAACCAGTTCTCCACTATACCAAGTACTCAGATGATGCTGGTGAGGAGCAAAGTTTCCTAACCCCATAGCAAGCTGCAGTTTTACTTTGAACTCCTTAAAATTGAGAAACCAAAACCTGTGGAGAGATACTAGATGTGGGAAGAGCTGATTGATAAGCATTTTAATAAGAAGAAAATAATTATACATAACCTTTACCATCTACACTAAAATGACAGTTGCACTAATAATTGCTATTTCTTTGATAGAATCAGGGTGGTGGGACTGTAGAGAAGATTAAATAAAAGATATTGCAAGCAGACCTTCTAGGCCAAACTACTCTACACAACTCTTCCACTGATGTCAGATACTTTTGGAAAATAGAGAGACATAAACAGGGGTGGAGGGCAGCATGGGACTGGAGTCCAAAACATCCAGAAAAATAGGCAAAGGAGAAACAATAAGTCCCAATGATGCCAGAGGTGGAATAGGAAGGAAAAAGAAAGAAGGAAAAGGAGAGAAAAGAGGGTAATCATTGACAACTAAAAGGGGATACGTCCAAACCCAGAGCATGACCACCAGTCTAAAACCCCAAGAGATGTAAAGAGGCATCACCAGGCAGTGTCTCTTGTTCTGCCTGTCAGGGAACTGTGAATCTGTGAACACTGGCTGGCCTGTGTGGACCCAAGGCTTGGGGCTTGAGAGCCTTAGTGTGTGAGAGCATGAGCCAGCCATATAAGTTCTGTTGTAAAAGAAAGTCACCTTCCCTTCCTGTAAGTTCTCAGCTTGAGCTCTGCTACATTGTTGCTGCAAGACAGCAACAGTATAGTACCTTAATTAATGTAGCAGGAACAAATGGAGCTATATTCGGCATAGCGTTTTTAAAGGGAAGTTTATTGAGGGTCCTGCATCCCATGGAACGTACTGACTAAAGGACAGAAGCAAACAGCTACAGTGAAAGCCAAAGCCAAATCAGGCATTTCTTCACCCCTAGCATCAATATACCACAAAATTAAAAGGCTGATTAATGAAGATGACATCACGATAGGCAGCCTTTGCAACTCCTGCATAATTCTAAGGGTAAGTTGAGATAAGGTGTTGGTAGCTTAACCTCACACCAACACAGAGTGCACTAAAGTGATAATGGAAAGGAGCATATATAAATGCTGAAAACAAACCAATTCAACAGAGCGGCTCAGTGGAAAATGCAGAACTGTAACTAGCTAGTGAAACACTGGTGTTAAAGGCAACGAGAACCCAAAGAGACTTAGCTCAATAGCTGAGGAGGCTTCAGACCATCAGTGCAGGTTCATGCAACTACAACTTCCAGGGCCAGGAGCGAGCAGTCGGTGCTCAGGGACCCACAGATGCCAGAATTCAGATTTGGAAGCTTTTCCTGCACAACTGGCCTCTGTCAGGAACAAAGAAGGCTACAGACCAGAGGTGTTTCTGGCTCCCACTGCTCTGCTCAGCTCCAGAAAACCTCATTTTTAATGCAGTTTTCCTTGCTTATTCATTTTCTTCAAGTTTAACCGTAACAGAGGTTTGTTTTGACTATTGGGCAATGGGAGTAAGCTCAAGCAGGTGCATGGGGCTTAACTACACCTTTGATACACTTGGTTATATATGGGTATGTTAACAAAAAGGAAAAAAGAAAGAAATTGCAAAAAAAAGGCAGGATAGCAAATGTTTTACTGTTAGGCCATATGTCATTAATAATTACTTTTTGCACAAGTTATTGGAAGTAGTCTGGAAGCAAGAACATTGAACCACTGAGCCTGACAGTGAATCAAGTGAGACCCGACAGTGGAACAAGTGCATATTATCTGTAATACTTTTGTACTTGTAACTTATCAATAAATAATTCTTAATTTAAAAAAAGAAGGTACTTAAAATGGCAATAAAGCTCAACTGTAACGTGATTCTGAGAAGCTTCATTGGTCTGAGATTTGCTCAGATGGCTGATATAAGTAAACTGGTGGAAAAGTATCTGGATTCAAAAGCATAAACAAGGCAAGATGGATTTTAGGTTTATTTATTTTGCATGTGTGTGTCTATTATTTATGTCTTGTGTCCTTCTGACAAAACTCACCCTTTTCCAACAAAACTTCACCTTTTTCCTTTTTGCAAAGGTTTCCCCTTGTATGATCTGATGTCATCCACAGCCCCTTATTCATTCTGCAGCATTTCCCCATGCTGAATGTGTCTTTACAAAGATTTCAGGGTTCCACACACTTCCAGCTGCTCATTTGGGGGAAGTAAAAGCCTTAGCTATACGAACAATAGTAAATTCCATGGAGTTAAATTTATGTAAGAGAGGTGTGACAAATAAACACATGAAATAAAATACTCCTCTTTTGAGTATGCTGGAAAACATGTAATGAAATTCAATAAGAATAAATGGAATTATTCCACACACACAGAATCCTTCAGGAGGCCACAACCTGATCCCAAAATGGCTAGAGTAATTCCTGGTAATTCTGGGCACATGCTGCCCTGGAAAAAACCAGTCATAATAATGGTGAGTCCAGGAAATCTGTAGCCGTTTTTATAGTGTGGACTTTTCCTCCCAGCACATGGCTGATGGATAACACCCAGCAGCAGCAGCAGGTTCTGGGTGCGTCAACTGCAATATTAAACCAGGACAGTGTCCTCAATCCCCAGATGGTCCCTGAACACAGCAGAGCACTCCTCCTTGCTCACCGCTGTCTGCCGCCTGCTGCCCAAATTCAGTGTGCCCACCCAGTCAGCGTGACCCAAGAACACTTCCTCACGTAGGATGTACACATAGGATATATCAGCTATGTACTATATGTAAAGAGTAAAATGTAAAAGTGTCCTGTGAAAAAAAGTCCAAGGAACACTGTGCCATGGAATGGAACCAGAAAGAGGAAATTATTGCATCAAATATCGGACTTTGGCTGTTTATTTTTCCTGAACTGAGTGAAGCATAAAGAGTAAACTGAGAATGCAGCCGATGAAATGTGAAGTTGATTTTGAATTGAATGCACAAATGAATAACATTTTAAAACACTACACTGAAAGTATTGAGTAATGAGAAGTAGAACTGCATTCACACCACTTCAATTTACTAATCTAAAAGTTAGGTGTCCAGTTAAAGTCGGTGATGTGGCCTTCCTCTCCTATATTGCACGATTCCTCCTTCTGCATATATATTGCATGTATATTTCTCATGTACTGCAAATTCCTCCTTCTTACAGGAGAATTTGTCCTGGTTTTTTATCTCACCCATCTCAACCCATGCTGCATGTCTCAGAGGGATAGCACATTTTCACTTTCAGAAGATCCTTCTTTGCCAGAAGAATTCCAGGCAGCTCTCCTGGAGTCATGCTTAACTCCAGAGTAGGATACAATGAGTCTTACCCTTCTATGAATTACGATGGACTCAAAAGTTATTGTCTGCAATCTTCATAATTTATTAGAAGTAGCTATAACACAATTCTATGCTGGTAACTTGTGCATGGCTGTGGCCCATGCTCTACCAATGATAGCATTGCCCGGTTTGAAAACTAACCCTTTCAGTTGTTACAAGAGATGTAATTGTACCTATTGCCTTCTACCGAACTGAGTAAGACCCTCTCATGTACATATTCATTACTACACTGCTATCTGCTTTGGCATTGTTCACACACAGATTACTATGTGCACACAGGCATATAATAAAACGATTGCATTTGTATACCTTTAGATCAAGTGTCTCTGAGTGTGGCTAAGACAAGGAGAGCTTGCATGGTATGGACTACTAGTAGCTTATAATTTGAAAGTATCTAAAAAGGTAGGTAGGAATTTATCAAGTGTTTTTCAGCAATCACTGCTTCACAATCTATGTGGCTTTATCTACCAACTAGCTTGTACTGTCGGGTATTGCTGAATGAATATCAGCTTTACTTACGCCTTCTTTTTCTGCAGTGATGGTTTACAATAAGGAAAATATTAAAGCCGTGTGGCTCATTTGATCAGTGATTTTGCAAGTGTTTTACTTATGTCAACAAAGAACAAATTGTTTTTAGCATCTGGCATCTAGAACGCAGTATGCAGCAGAAATTATTCAAATCAAAGCAACATAAATCTTTGTACAGCAAAGGTGAAGAGGCAGAATTCATTGCTGTGTGTTACAGCTTTGGATAGGACAATGACCTCTAATCAAAACTCCTCAATACAGTCCTTACACTTAAGATGCCAACTTGCCACTAAGGACCTGATTATCTATAAATTTATGGGAACCTGCAATAACTTGTGTTTGCCTCCTGATAATGTTTTTTGACACATACCAGGAGATTCAGCTGATCCATGTTAGAGCTTATTGTACAGAATCTGCAGTTTATACAGGCAATGAGTAGACAGAAGGTCCATTTGAGACCTTTAGCGATAGAGAAACAGATAAGGAAAACAGTTTCCATAGAAACATGCCCCACAGCTGTAGTTAGTATAGGAAAAATACTTTTATGATTATTTCGATGAAGTTCCACCTTTTGTTTTCAGTGCAAGATGTATACTGTAGGATGTTTCATAGTGTAATCTCAGTGTAGCTAAGGTCTTACATGTGAAATTCACCCCAAAGTGAAGGACCCTGCATTTCTCTTATGTGTTCCTCAGAGTTTTATTAGATCATATGCACAGTGTCGGCAGCAGAATGATTTTTACATAAAATCGCATTGCTTCTCAGTATTTATTCTCTGTGTGATAAATACTTTTATATTAACTCGCAATTGTACATAAATTTCTCAGAAATTCTAGATAAAAAGCAAAGGACCAGATAAGCTTCTAACCAATCCAGGGGAAGGATGTCTGATGATTCCAGGAGAAGATGAGTCAGGTCGAAGAAGGACTCTAGGAAAAGAAAGGGTGGGCATGGATAATTTGCTGTTTGGCAACATCTTCTTTGCATTCAGGTCATTTCTGATTTAGATGGAAAATTTCTAACCAGTTCCATGGAAATGACAAAGTTGGTTCATCTCTAGACCAGTTAATCCAAGTGATTTCTAGGAGAGATTGTAATCCTGCTTCTTTGCTTGGCTGCAAAGGCACAAGGCAAAATCCATCTTGTAGTGGTAAGAAGACAGATCCACGCATCCAGCTGAGATTTTTCTTCCTCTCATTTCAAAAGTGTTAACAAGGCTGCTAATTTCCCCTTCCTGCACGGGCATGGACTTTATTAGCTGCTTCCATGTACGTATGCAATGCACAGTATAATATGATGCTTGCATTTTTTCTTAACGAGTTTGGAACTAGTATAGTAGAATTGCACCAAGTCACACTATGGGCTGAGAGATGCATGACTAGAGCTGGATTTTGTGCATCAGTGGGTGACTAAGCCCAATAAACAAGGATTCAACACTGAATGTGTTGAAATCTGTTGCCATGTCAGCAGTGGCAGAGGTTTTGCGTGTTCATGAGAATAAGAATGGTTATTTTGTTTAATCTCTCATTTCCAAACAGGATTGAAATCACATTCTCCTGGACAAATTTTGCTTGTGGACTTCATACCCATGCAAAAACAATGCAAGTTGGACAGGTATCTGTCTCAGTGTCTCTGAAAGGCAGTTTCCAGAAGCCATGTTCTGTACAGTGAAGCTTCCTTCAGATAAAAGAGCCAGATAGAAGATATTTAGACAGTAAAGCGTAATAGCTTTCAGGGAGGGGGGAAAGGTTCTTCAGGGAGATATGATGCCGCATACTGCTTAACAGAGCTGTGCTTTAGGGCTTCCATCTGTCTGCCAGTGGTCTCTGTATGGTGATTAAGTTTTAAAGTTACATGCTTAAGTTGGTGATGAAAAAATAGACGTTGTAGCACACACAAATGACTCAGCCTTGCTTCAGAAGTGAAGTCCTACAATCCACCAACTCAATAAAAATCAGGTTCATAAATTCCAGGCAATTGATGCAGAAACTGATTTTTGTGGAACCTGTAGCATTGCTGTCATTTTAGGCAAGTAACTTCAAAATCTATCTCCTTGAGTTGTAAGAAGAGGCAAGTGGTGTCTTCACATTTGCTTCTTCTACGAAATCCCACAATAGCCCTATAGAAAAAGAAAAAAAACCAAACAAACATCGGGTAACATTTTATGTGCTATTTTAACAACAACATACTAAGACCATACCAGTGTGAATTGGTTTGGCCACAGAGGATTTGAAAAAGTACTTCAATAAAAAATAACTTAATAATCCACAGTTCAGTAAGACATAACCAAATAATTCACATATACCAGACAAATAAACACTCCCACATGCCTCCAAAGCACCTCCAAGGAAAAGCTTCTTTCCAAAACAGAGATCGCTAGCTTAGTCATTTTCTTTTCGAGTTTGTAACATGATCCATCTTGGCTTCCCAACAACTATAGCAAGGCTTCAAGAAGATTTTCCTCAGAGCATTTAATTTGTTAATGGGATTTGCATGCACCCTTCCAAAGAAGTATCAAGAAAGTTGGCCTCATTGTTCGTGATGGCCAGAGAAGGGGAAGAATAATTGTGTCATACAAGATCTATCCATGTTCTCCCCACAGAGACATAATTACACGTTCAAAACTTAGAGAGGTGGAAGAGCCAGCTCATATTCCACCTAAGACTCAAGGATTAGTCTCTATGTCAATTCTAATGGTACAAAAGATCTGAGCGTAATTTCCTCTTCTGCTTTGTGGTATACCAGATTGTAGAAGATTGCATGTATTATTTTAAGTTTCTCCAGAGAAAGTTTCTCCAGGCTTCCCTACAAGGACTTTCAACCACAGTACAGCATTTAAGGGGAAGGGCATTGGAAGAAACAGAAGCGGACTACTTGAAGAGTATAAGAAGTAAGTTTCAGAGCAGAGATGAAAAAAGAGGGAGAAAATTCATGATGTTATCTGAAGATGACAGAGGAAATCTTGGCCTGATGAAAGGAAAAGGCAAAATTCCCACTGACTCAGTGGAGCCCGGAGTTTACTCCAGGAGGGAAAAAAGTGCTGTGAGGGAGAACAGTCAATAAAAAGCCTGAGATACAATCAAAAGTCTGAGATACACCAGCAAACTGAATTGCCACGTTTTTGTACAAACTTGAGTGCCATGAGGCAACGCTGGTAGATGCACAGAAGAAGGGAGCTGCAGTGGAAAGGGTCAATGTAAACCACTCTTGCTGCTGGCAGAATCACCTAATACAAGAAGTTTGATAAAAGGTGAAAACAGAAAACCAGCTTTGATTTGGGGGACTCTGGGTGCAGGCAAAACATAATCCTGTCCTCGGTATAAACTGACAGGTCTGAGGGACCTGCGAGGTAACTAACATGGCTTAGGGACTCAGCCTGCTTGTGAGCCTCAGCCCCTGATCTGGGCATGGCTGAAACTCATGTGCAGTGTGGAAGAGCCAGCTTTGCCCCCACAGCTGCTCCAGCCTAAATAGCTGCACTGTCACAACAGAGATATCTTTGGCTACTCGTTTCAGGGGGGTTTCATGGGGGGGGAGGGCTTCACTGCCTTCGTTTTCAGGAAAAGCGTGAAGTGGCTTTCACCCCACCCCATATTTTAGAGAAGGAAAAGAAAAAGGAGCTCTGTAAATTGAATCAAAAAGCAACGAGTATTTTTGAAACTTCTGAAATCAGTTCAAGTGCTTAGGCAAAGCTAACACAGCTAGAGGCTTCTAAGAAAGCCACAGCAAAAGGGGATTTCACCCCCATCAGGCACATGTGACAGTCCCCCACTAAGGGGAGAGATGGGAAATGGCCAATGAGTTTTGTGGTTCTTTCACCAAGCCTTCTGCTTGCTTTCTATTTTGTCTGTATTGCAGGGGTCCGTTTTAACATGCTGGTTTTATTGTTTTGTTTTGTTTTTTATTTGCAGTGCTATCCAGTGCCCAACTGGATAAGAGAGAGAGACTCAAGAAAGGCAAATCCATTTTGCATCAGTAACAAAACACCACATTTCTAAGGGAAGAAAAACAACTGCTTTTTAAAAACAAGGCTGTGCTTCTTTGTCTGTTGGTTCGTACTGAAGAGTTATCAAGCCAGAAGAGTCCTGGTGATCATGTTTTACCAGCACACACAGAACAAAGGATTATTAGAAATAATATAAACCAATGACGTACGTTACCAGCATTAAAATCAATGCACATTCCTGCAC
>NW_010411061.1:18020-31493 GCF_000710305.1 Buceros rhinoceros silvestris | reverse complement strand
CGATTTTGTCTTTAACAAAGTCAGAAAATAAAAGCAAACCTTTTCAGTCTATTACCTCTAACCGGGAGGTATTTCTTTCTGTCTGCTTGGGGAGGAGATGTTGGGGGGAGCAAGGTTTGGACAAAACTCAATCTTCCCCCCCACACACCCAAAAGTAGATTCAGCTTGACACAAGTACTTCTGCAAATATTTTCCCCACGAAAAATGTATGAACTAAAGGCAGGAGCAACCAGGTAACTGTCAAAAAGTAGCAGGATCAGACCCCACTATCTTCAGACCCAGAAACACATTCCATAAGATATTTTCATATCAGGTATTAAAACTTTTTCACAGTAGTGGTATGTAGACACTGCAACCAGAAATTAGGGTCCTTGTGTTCCAGCCATGAGACAAATAATTACACAGAAAGCCATCCCTGCTTCATCCCTGCCATCTCCTGCCCAGACTACGACTTCTGCACCACCATGCACCACTTCTGTAACCAGCATGAAGCCATTCACTGAGGTCTTTCCTCGCACCGCCCCTTAATGTGTGCTCACCTGGTCTTTTGCACGGTCTGGAAATCTTCAAATGAGCCCAGGTTTGCAGTTTTGCTCTATGCTTGACCTTACAGTTCCCACAAAGTGAAGAAACTTGTTTGTAATGCTCGCACATTACGCAGGGATGGTGCGCTGTCAACACATGCGGCGTTATGGACTGGAAAATCCAAATACAGTTTGCAAAGCCATTGGAGGTTTTCCACAGAGTACTTGCAAGGGCCTCTCCTAATTGAATTTGCCAAAATTCACATGAACTCAGATTTAATCCAATCAGTTCTACATCACATGTCTTTCAACATTGACAAAATATTTTTTTCTAATTGTGACTCTCTTATGGAATCAAATGAATCAGAAAGGGACTTAAATGAAAAACAGTCCAGATTGTTCTACACTTTAACCTTACATCTGCGCTTAATTAGGATGCTCAATTTCCCTAAACTCAAGTCATAAAATGGAAGTAATCTGTGGCCTGTTTGTCAGTCATTATAGGGCAGCAGACCTGCAAATCAAGGCAGGCTCAAATGCACAGGATCCTGTTCAACATGGCCATTGAAGGAAACATGGGAGATGTTATTATGCAGCAGGCTGGAGGGGAGCTGGGAGAAAAGTTTGCCAAGAAAGACGCATGTGAATGACCTGTGTGCTGAGAATGTGGCTGAGCCTTGAAGGAAGGGAGCAAATGAATCTGGAAAACATGTGTGATTATTTAAGGCTCCCCTATTCTGACCACATGAGGTTCTTATGAAAGCCCTGATAACGACTGGTGCTGGACAATATCTTCAGCCACAGAAAAGGCAGCAGACTTGTCCTCAAATCAAAACTGCTCTCTTAGGAGTGCCAGCACCTTTGGCTGGTGTAACCTTTTAGGGTGTAATTTCGAGATGTTACAAGGACTCGGGCCATGCCACTTCCCCAACCCTACTCTCTGGTCCTGGTCCTGCACATGCATCCTTTGCTCTTGATACAGTTGTGTGAGGGGCTGTACTGTGCAACCCCAGGTGCTTCTTTCCAAGGGCTTTTTTAAGGACCTGGATCATATCCCTGGCTCAATTTCACAGCCCAGCCCCACACACTACAACACCAGCTGGAACCGCAGCAAAGGGTGGCTAGTACCTCCCAGAAAGGCTTTGGAACCAGCGGCGCTACTGCTTGAAGCAACACCCTCAAACACCTTGTCTCCTTGCAGCCAGCAAAAGTAGCTGCAATTAATCCACATCCTTAAAAGTGTGAGAAAGTCTTGTCATCTAGAGCTGTTAAAGACGCACTATCCAGGGCTATGGCAAATCACTGGAGGAACAATAAAACTCTACCCCACACAGCAAGGTCTGTCATCATTCATTTCAAACATGCACTTCAGAGTGTTGCTGTTATGTTGTTTTTTGACATCTTGAGATCTGCATGAGAAATCCCTGTGGATGTGCTGTAAATCCATATCTACAGCAGTAAGTTTTCATTGCATCAGTGTTATTAAATATATATATACACTTATATATGTATTATTTGGCAATGCTGAATGAACAATTGGCCTTTAACTCCTCCTAGACTATTAGGTCGTACTACAGGTCAGTGAAAAAGTAATTTTCCCTAGATTTGTAATAAGGTCTGGGATCTGACCTATGACCCCAATGTCACAAGGTATTCATTATCTCCACACAGATGATATACAGGCAAAGAAACATATATTTTTTATAGAACTGGAAGAATTATATTTGATGGATACGTTTTATTAGATGGATTTTATTACCTGGATAAACTCAATTAGCAGACCTCATTAATTTTGAAAATGTAACTTACTTACGTTGAGTTATTCTTCTTGTGGCCATTAGCATTAGAAACATATAAACATATAAAGCTGAGCACAGTAGAATTTTTTTTTGT
The DNA here is from genome assembly GCF_000710305.1 of Buceros rhinoceros silvestris. Lineage (NCBI taxonomy): Eukaryota > Metazoa > Chordata > Aves > Bucerotiformes > Bucerotidae > Buceros > Buceros rhinoceros. The sequence goes on along the minus strand of NW_010411061.1, from coordinate 29,076 downwards.
TCAGTGGACAAATGAAAAAAGATGTAAGACAGAGGAAAAAAATCTTCTAACCACAACAGAAAACATATTTTGTATCAAAGCAGAATGTTTCATTTGACATATAATTAAAACTTTTTTCAATTTTTTTTCTTTCGTACTTAAAAAATATTAACTAGTGCAAAACATAATTTCCTAATGAGAAGCTGAAATGTTTTGCTTCTAAAGCAATAGAAACTAACACTTTAACTTTTTGGGGTGGGGAGGTTGTTTGCTTTGTCTTAATTTAGTAAATAGTTCCAATCTCCTGCCTCTGGACTCAGGAAACAATTTCACTTCTCCATGAAAACATTCCACCCACACCGAGTACCCCTATTTACAGGAAAACGCCAGTACCATGTAGTAAGGAGAATGTAAAATGCTAAAGACATAATTGAAAGGTGTCTGCATAAAATATATCCATATCGAAACATACCTGTTGTGAGAGTTTTTGAGGGGTAAAGGTCAAGCCTGTGAGCCAGCGGCCCATACAATATTGTCCTTTAGCCAATTCCAAGGTACAATTCTGCCACAGTCACAAAAATCCACCCTCTGTATGGCAGATGCCTCTCTCCCTACCAAAAAAAGGGCCCAAGAGGCCATCAGATTTTTGGGGGGGTAAAGTACAAGCCTGTGAGCCAGCGGCCCATACAATATTGTCCTTTAGCCAATTCCAAGGTACAATTCTGCCACAGTCACAAAAATCCACCCTCTGTATGGCAGATGCCTCTCTCCCTACCAAAAAAAGGGCCCAAGAGGCCATCAGCAGAGGATGAAGTTCATTTCCTAATATTAGGCTTCTTAAAATTGCATGTCCAGATCAAACTATGTTTTGAAAAAGATAAAGTGCTTCCTGAGACTGAGCTATCACACACCACAGGGCAGGAGTCAGGGTGGGGAGAGTGACTTTACCTGCTGGAGTCTCTGCTGCTGTCCCCAGTGCAGCAGGAGTCAAGGTAACGTGCCCAGACCAGAGGTCTCGCATGAATGTGATTTGAGTTACGTGAGGCAAATCCCATCCACTCGCATCCTGGAAAATGCTAGCAATGATCGTGTCAGCCCAGACATAAATATTCAGGATGATGCTCCCTCATGCTCACCTCACCCAGTTCCTGCAGCCCACAGCTGCTGTGAGCAGTGAGGTGGGAGCCCCTCGGCACAGGAAAAGCTCCCAGAGATACATGCAGTCTGAGCACAGTTATATTGGGAAGAAAGGGCTATAGGACAATGGTATTTCTGCTATCTCCCAAAGCAGAGCACCTCCTCTGAGGGCTTCTCAGCTAACGGTAATTTAGAACAGCCATAAGGTTTTAGCAGCCACTGGCTTGGCTCAGACTGGTGGTGGGGGGGCAATGAAGCATGAATAACATCCCAGTGATGCTGAGGATTCAGCTGCTAGAGCGAGGTCCACTATTATTTTTAGCATCATGATGTAGCTTTTATTTTGAGACTGAACTACTTGTGTGTCTGTCCAATGAATTCCTGTTAGAAGAGTAAACCTGCTAGGGGATAAAAAGCCACTACAAGTGAAAAGCAATTTACAGTAGAGAATTGGCCTGTAAAACCAACGCATTTCCATTGCACTAATCCAAAACATGTTTCACAGGACTGCACTCTGGAATAGGTCTTGTTAAAACAATCGACCTGTTAAAATTACGGGTTTAGTGCAGCAAGCCTGTATGTTTTAATAGGATTTTCATGTGCTAGGCCATAATCCTAGGAAATTTTTCTAACAAAGTGATCTCACTCCTCACTCCTCAAAAAGCAGTGGAAGATTTAAAACCAAGATACATCCCTGAGACTTCAGAGCAAGCAGCTTACAATGCTCTCTGCCTCTCAGTCTTCTTCCCCTCCCACTCATTTCTGCATTGCTTCTCATACTGTCCTTTACACCTGGAACATTTTGGCCTCTTCCTATCTGCCAAATATTTTCCCTACTCCATTTCAGATTCCTCCTTAACTCACTAACTGACTTCCTCCTGACTTCTTGGACCTGGGGCCCCTGTTCTCCCACGCTGAAGCTCACTCAGGGAAGAAAGCCAGATGGATGCCGTGCATGCTCTGCAGTTGCCCCAGGAAGCCCCAGAGATGTGCACAGATGCACAGTGACTTGGCAGATGTCTCCCTGCGGTCAGGACAGAAGCATCACGCATTATCATGGAGCATCTCTCTTTTTTTTTTTCAGGATTGGCCCACAGTACTTGAACCAGGATCCTCCAGTGCTTGTGTAGAAGTGAGAGGCTTGGAGCAGGAAGGAGCAGCAACTGTTTTTTCAGGAAAGCCCACTTCAGTTCCTGAGGGCTCCATCCTCTGGAGCCCATTGAACTCTGTGGAAGGAATTCAGTGGCCTTTCCATCACCTATGGCTGGAAGGTTGCATCAGCGGAGAGACAAGGAGGTACTATTGCATGAAAGAGTTCTGCCCATGGTAAACTATTTCAGTGGAAAACATCTCCATGAGCTGAAGATGACTGGGAAGCCCCTGTGTGCTTGTGGTATTTTTTTTTTACTGTATAGAAGTACAACCTCAACTTAAGTTCACTCTTATTATTAAGTATTTTGAAAGAGTAATAACTGGAGTAAAAATAAAACTAACTAAACTTTATTTTTTCCTCTTCCTGTCCTCCTCCTTCCAGATGCAGCCATGAGTAAACAAGATTTTTAAAAAATTGTAATCGTGAACAATTTTACAATAAAGTAACTAATGAATGTGACAGATTACTTCACAGTGACCTATTTTATTAGTACACAGATAGTAGCCCAAGAGTCAGATTCAGCAAAGAGGCAGATTCAGCCTTGTCTGTCACTAAGACGTTACTTCCATTCATCAAAGTGCCCACATTTTCTTCATTCATCCTTTTACTCCCAATGCAGTTGTAGAAATCCTTCCTATTATCCCTGATGTTACTTGGAAGCATTACCTCTAGGCAAGGTTTAGTTTCCCTGACACCAGCCCTACATGCCTGGGCAATATTTCTAAATTCCTCTTTCAAATCGTGTTCCTGCTTCCACCCTCTGTATTATGCATTTTTGCATTGGAGGTTCACCATGAGCTCTCTGCTTACCAAAAGCAGTCTCATGATATGTCTGCTTGTCTTCACAAGTACTGGAATGGACTGTTCTTGTGCTTGGAGCATGGTTGTTCTTGAGGCCTGCCATATTTCATGAGCTCCTTTGCCTTTCAGAGCTGGCTGGTGTCCCCTAGGATCCCACCTACCAGTTTCCTAAATGAGCTGAAATCTGCTCTCCTAAAGCCCAAGGTCTGCTCTCTGCTACTCTCCTTCCTCACTCCCTCCAAGACCTTACACTCCACCATTTCACGGTGACTACAGCCAAGGCTGTTGCTAATTCTCGCATCCCCAACTTTTTCTCCCTTGTCACTGAATAGCAGATTCAGCTATGGGTCAATCCTGGGTGGCCCAGCCAGTATGTCTTGCAAGAAGTTATCCCTGATGCCCTCCAGAAACCTCCTGGACTGCTGGTGTGCCACTCTGCTGCTTTTCCAGCACATGTCAGGGAGGTTAAACTCCCCCATAAGAACCATGTCCTGTGCTTCAGAGGCTTCCTCTGGTGCTTTGAAGAAGGTTTCATCCACATGTTCACCCTGACAGTATGTCTGTAATACCCTCCCATCATGATATCCCCCTCACGGGCCTCTCGCCTGAACCATAGGCTCTCCATCAGCCCATCACCTATCCCACTGAACAGTTCTTTGTACCTGGACTGCTCCTCCACAGGGATAGAAAGCACCTTGCCCCCTCGTCTTCTCTGTTGGTCTCTCCTGGAGAGACAGTACCTGTCCATTGCAGCAAGCCGCTGCAGGTATGCAAGCTGGCCCATCACTTCCCAGTTATTCCAACAACATTGTAGTTAAGTAGAAAAATCTAGTTTTCAGTTACAGCATCTTGGAGCCTGTTCATTTTCAGGTCTGCCCCTGCAGGAAGGGGTTCAGGAAGCAAAAAAACCTGTGTCCTTTGGGTAAGACAGGAGGTCCCAGCCCCAGCCACAGTTTTTGTCACAAACACCTGCCCTCTGCCTTGCAGAAAGCATAGACACTGGTGAGTAAAGGCAGCAACAGCATTAGTTCCTAGTTCTGCTGGGATCTGCCTGTGTCTGTGCCAAGATGCACCTTTTCCTCTTGCAGGTCACCCATGGCTCCCTCATGGCCTTGCTCCTGTCAGAGTGGTCAAGGATGGCAACAGGGTGTGTGAAGCCAGGGAGACCAAGGAATTTCCAGAGGCAGCTGGAGAGGCTCTTTGATGTTTGATGAGGGTCTGGGGCTAAATAATTCAAAGCTGAGCATGCTGCTGGAGTCAGCAGAGACGTTGTAGAGATGCACAGGCCCTGCTACCAAACACTGTCTCCTCCATGGTCCAAAGCACACAGTACAACTTTCTATAAAAAAGCTCTGAGCTCCTCATCCTTTCAAATGGCTAACAAATGTGTTTGATTAAAAGGCAAAACAGATTTTCTTATGTTGACAAAGCCTTGTTAATCAAGAGGGCAGGGTTTTATCTAGAGAGATACAGAATATACAAGGAGAAATTTCAACACCTCAGTAGAAAAATAAATTACCGTCTTTTCTGAGACTGTGTCATGGGCAAAACATGTCCTCATATGGGATAAACACTTGGTGAGATGAGCTTCATAACTTTATAATGATTTCACCACTGGAGAGTGAATTGGCCATTCCAACTGACACCAAAAAAAAAAAAAAAGGTTGAGGAAAAGGCTGAAGTAGTGAATGCCTTCTTTGCCTCAGTCTTTAATAGTCAGATCAACTCACTGAGTGCTCAGCCTCTTGTACCAGAAGGCAGAGATGGGGGGCTGAGTCAAGCACCCATAATCCCACAGGAAGCAGTAAGTGAACTGTTGCACCACTTAAATGTGCACAAGTCTATGGGGCCAGGTGGGATCCACCCAAGAATTGTGAGGGAGCTGATGGAAGTGCTCACCAAGCCACTTTCCACCATTTACCAGCAGTCCTGGATAATGGGGGAGGTGCTGGAGGTTAACCAGTGTGACACCCATCTACAAGAAGGGCCGGAGGGAGGATCCAGGGAATTACAGGCCTGTCAGTCTGTTCTCGGTGCCAGGGAAAGTCATGGAGTAGATCATCTTGAGTGAGATGCGGCAGGTACAAGACAACCAGGTGACCAGGCCTAGTCAACATGGAATTATGAAAGGCAGATCCTTGATCTCCTATGACGAGATGAGCCGCCTAGAGGATGAGGGGAGGGCTGTGGATGTTGTTTGACAACATTTGACACCATTTCTCACAGTATTCTCCTGCAGAAACTGGCTGCCTATGGCCTGGGTGGATATACACTTTGCTGGATAAGAAACTGGCTGGATGGCAGGGCCCAGAGAGGAGTGGTGAATGGAGTCAAATCCAGTTGGTGGCCAGTCACAAGTGATGTTCCCTAGGGCTCAGTTTTGGGGGCTGTATAATAAACTGGCTTGATGGCAGGTCCCAGAGAGGAGTGGTGAATGGAGTCAAATCCAGTTGGTGGCCAGTCACAAGTGATGTTCCCTAGGGCTCAGTTTTGGGGGCTGTTCTCTTCAGCATCTTTATCAATAATCGGGATGAGGGAATTGAGTGCACCCTCAGTAAGCTGGGTGGGTGTGTTGATCTGCCTGAGGGTCAGGAGATTCTACAGAGGGATCTGGACAGGCTGGATCGATGGGCCAAGGCCAGTGGTATGAAATTCAACAAGGCCAAGTGCCAAGTCCTGCACTTGGGCCACAACAACCCCCTGCAACACTACAGGGTTGGGGAGGAGTGTCTGGGAAGATGCCCAGCAGAAAAGGACCTGGGGGTGTTGGTTGGCAGTTGGCTGAATATGAGCCAGCAGTGTGCCCAGGTGGCCAAGGTGGCCAACAGCATCCTGGCTTGGATGAGGAACAGTGTGGCCAGCAGGAGTGGGGAAGTGATTGTCCTCCTGTGCTCAGCATGGGTGAGGCTGCACCTTGAGTACTGTGTCTGGTTTTGGGCCTCTCACTTCAAGAAGGACGTTGAGGTGTTGGAGCCTGTCCAAAGAAGGGCAATGAAGCTGGTGAAAGGTTTAGAGAACAAGTCTTACGAGGAGCAGCTGAGGGAACTGGTGTTGTTCAGTCTGGAGAAGAGTAGGCTGAGGTAGTTGCCCTCTGCAACTACCTGACAGGAGGTTGTAGTGAGGTGGGGGTTGGTCATGTAACAAGTGACAGGACTAGAGGAAACAGCCTCAAGTTGTGTCAGGGGAGATTTATTTTGGTTATTAGGAAGAATTTATTTACAGAAAGGGTTGTGAAGCACAGAACAGGATGCCCAGGGAAGTGGTAGAGTCCCTGTCCATGGAAGAATTTAAAAGATGTGTAGGTGTGGCACTGAGGGACATGGTTTAGGGACCCTGGCAGTGCAGGGTGAATGGTTGGACTCAGTAATTTTAAAGGTCTCTTCCAACTGGATGATTCTGTGATTCTGTGAAATCAAAACTTTTTGCTACCCTAGTACACGTTCTGCCTCCCCCTTCTTCTTATGATGATCTCCATCAACCATCAGCTCATATAATTTAATATAATACAAAATCTGGACCTCTTGACACAGATCCCCTCCTGCATCCAAGGCGGGACAGCTGTAATTTATACCAGATGGCTTCAGACTATAAGACACCCCGTGCCAGCTGAGGGCTAGTCAAGCACAGGTGAGCCCCACCCTGTCCCAAAATGACTTGCCTTCTTTCCACTCAGGGAGGATTAGATACAGGAGGAAGCCAGCAGCACTGCTCTGCACCAGCTGAGAATGATGCCAAGCCCAAATTAGTGCACCTGGGGATCCCTAGTAAGACACTCTGTAGAGAGGTAAAAGGAAAAAGAATTTGCTCTTTTACTTTAAGAAGGAGTCACAAATAAAGGGCAAAAAGAAAACAGCAAACTTTAGAATTAAATGCATGAGAACGTTTAATACATTGCCAGAACATCAATGAAAATGAAGAAGTGGATTCCAAGGAATCTAGAGAAAATGATGCCTTTGAGTCAAACATTAATAAAAGTTTGCCGTGATATAGAGATGATCTCATGCTTATGGTTATTTCCTGTTTGCAATTTTTTTCTTGGTATAGTTTGAGGTTTTTTAACTCCCAGATGTTGTAAAGTTAATCATACAATCACTTGTGTATTACCAAAAAATGAATAAAGAATACTGGATACACATGAGTCACTATAGTGCAGCACGGAGTGAAGGAAAATGATCTTCAGAAAAAGGCAATTTATGTGGAGTACTGGAGCTGAAATTCTTCAGTATTCTTCAGCCAGACCCTGTCTTTTGCAAGGGAGAAATTTTCAGCTCAGGCTCAATATTGCTGGGAGCCTCTTCTGTGCACAAGATGCAAGTAACACCAGCTGGAAAGTAATATTTGCTAGTGAAGAGTGGTATAAATACATCACAACTGAAGGAAAGTCTTTTGCAGACCAGTATGTCATTGTGCTTCATGGTCCCACACGCAAAGAAAGAGGTAAGGATCCATATTCTTTAACGCCCACTTGTTTTGGGAAACACATACAGTTAAGGATATTGGCATTTACACAACCCATGTGTGCAGTTGCAGAGCTGTGCCATCAGCCTGGTGCATGACTGCGAATTTGCAGGACTTGCAGATGTAAATATGGGTGTGCAGGTTCACAGTAATGTTTGGAAAGTGTAGATATTCTTCTTCTTTTTAAAAAAGTGATGTTAAGTGATGTGAAGTAGAAGTTATTTAAAAGTACTTAAAGCTGGCTTCAAACATGAATCAAACTCCTTAGCCAGCTCTTCTGAAAACATTAAAAGTTAGTCTGGTCCACTTCCTCACTGGGAAGCATATGCTTGTGGGCAGAGGCCAAAGAGATCAGCCACAATTTACTTACTTTAAAGAAAACACCATGCCTGTTGAAAGGCAATCAGCCATCCTGATTCGGGTTATGCTGTACACCAATTTTTTGGCTGTAGCACAGGAATGAGCCTCTTCCACGAAGATCTCAACCACACAGGTCACCAAATACCCGTCAGAGCAGAGAGGGATCGATTATCATGCTGTCATGAGGTGTCACCTGCCAGAGTTGGTAAAGGCACTTGGGTGCAAACACCGAAAGAGAGGACAGGCTTAATTTAGGGCAAATTCTGGCGACAGATAACATAGATCTGACAGTAGCATTTGGTGATAGTAAGGTACTTTGTCTAACAGGTACTGGTGAAAGCCAAGCGATTTCTAGAAAATAATAATTCATAGATTCAGAGAGCCGGAGGCAGAGAGTTTCTCTTGTCATTGCTCAACAACCTTTTTCCCTGCTTTTTCCTGACTTTCTTCTGAAGGCTAACGGGTCATCTTTTGGCATGACAGTTCACTACCTTTGCCTATTTAAAGTTAACTCTTCCTGACTGTGCCACAAAGCGCTTGGGGGATTACTTTGTAAAAGAGATTTTTTTAAAACACTTCCTACTAGATTTGTCAGGTGACGAGACATTTTATTAACTTTGTTGCTATGAATTTTTATCAGTCCAATGAGGAATATTCATTCCTAAGGGGTTTGAACTAATAAAATTGTAAAATGAAAAGCTGTAACAAGTGCTTCATCTCTTGATCGCTGTGTTTAACTGAACCTCATCTTGTGGCTAAACCTGACTTTTTCTGGTTTGAAAATACTTATGTTTGCCTTTGTTGCACCATGGCTTTTAAAGCCCTGACACCTGTAATCCTGTGAATGTACGGGAAAAGAAATTTCATCACAAAACCAAAATGAAATTCTCGAAGTCTTGTACAAAGAAACATATAAACCTGTGGTTCATGTAGATTCCTAAACTACCAGTTTTAGGGCCAATAGGGATTGTTGTGATTGTCTCACTACTTTCCATACAATTGACCCCCTGGAACTTCCCTATGTTAATTCATACTTCGAGATTAAAAGCTGTGCTAGCAGCAGCGTGTCTTGGTTTAAAAAGTGTTTCATTTTGGTTTAAAAATCACCATTAATGGAGAATCCAGCACAATCCTCTGTAAATCGTGCCAAATTATTAATTATCCTTGCTGTTAACAATATGCATGTTCTTTTTTGGTCTGAATTTTCCTCGCTTCAATGCCAGCCATTGGTCTTATTAGTCTCTGTGCCTTTGTCTGGCAGGCTGAAAAGCTCTATAATACAGCTTTTTCTTGTAGAGATACTTACGGGCTATGATCAAGTCACAGTCAACCTTCCTTCTTGGAAATTACTTAGCTCTTTACCTATTAGTTATCCTTTAATTGTTCTCAGCGCTCCTCTCTGAACTCATGGCAGTTTTTTAAAACCTTCTTGAATTTTGGGCACCAGATCTGCACACAGAACACCAGCAAGCACAGTGCCAGTATCTAGAACAGTGGAAGTAGTCCTGCTCCCTATTCCTTTCTTTGCACCGGAGGAACTGACCTTTCCCTTCTGGCTGAAGTGCTGTGCTGGGAACTCGTGCTCAAGTGATTTTCATCCTGATCAGAAATACAGTTTCCAAAATTTTCTATTTCCCCAAGCAGAGCTCCTCTGGAAGTGTGACCTATATTTGCTGTTCTCAGACATGCCATTTCATATTGGGCCACCCCAATAAGGCTAGTGAGCCCATCCTGCCCGTGGACACACTTTGTCTGACCCTTCAGCTGAGACCTGTCTGGCTTGGGAGACCCCACCGGAGGCACGTGACACCACCAGCACAGCTCTCAACCTCACAAGGGCACGCAAGCTCTTTCTCTAACTCCAAACCCGGGCAGATGGAGCTCGTTTAGCCTTGTAAGGCATCCATCATCTAAGAGAAGGACACTCTAACCAAACCTATGACCCAAGGACTTCGCTGTCACCGTCCAAGCTCGCTAGGCCCTGGCAGATGAACCTCAGGTGTAAAGGGTGGAGCCAGTTCCGCGCACGCTGGTGCCTCACCTAAACAATCCACCACGCAGACCCGAAGGGTGCACTCATCGCTTGCAGTGAGCGTGGGAAAAGCCCTTCCCAGATCTTCGTTCAGGAAGCCAAGCCATGATGATGATGAAGATGATGACCCCCAAAATCTTCTCATTTGACCAGGTCCAGAAATTTCTCTCTGTATCGGTCACTAGGCCCAAATTGTTGTCTCAGCTGTGAGGAGCTCCATCTTTGACCCTTAAGTTATTGCTAGAAATGGGAAACAGCAAGAAAACCAAAAAACAAGGACACCTTCTTGATGTAGACTCCCTGACTACAATAAGTTTTGGACACATCACTGAGCTCAGTTTCAGTCTGTTTAATGTGTGACATTGATTTTATAACATTCTGCTTTGTTATTCAAGATACGTAGTCCCATATGCAATAAAGTCAGAATTTTATTACATTGCAAATACTATGACATCTATCAACCAAAGTTGTAATCACATTAAAATTTATCCCGAGCTAGTCTGACAAGATTATTCTATAAATAATTTCTGATGATATTTCCTTCCATTAAATTATTATTATTATGGTCCCGTATCTGCTATTCCACCACTTTGTCAGGGAATGCTATCAGTCAGTTTTGGTTACTTGAGACATCTCTTCTGCTTTTTCTAAATATGGGTGAATCTGCTTTTTTTTCTGAAGTCTTCCTGTTTCCCAGATTTTACTGAAACTCAGCATTAACGATCCACCATGTTTCTCAGCTCACAGCCTGAAACTCTCAGACATGATATTTCAAAAAGGTCTTATTTTGGTATCTGTAATTTAACACCATCTTTAGTCACTGTGGAAGGGGGATAGATTTTATCATTATTGCACAACCTATACACTATCTGTTTTCTTCTTCTCTCTTCCTTCAGCCAGGGTGTAGAAAGATTTATTGAATATTTCAGCCCCCTTATCGACAGTTCAGCCATGTCTAACTAGTTCTCAGTTCATGAAACAACACTTTTATTGGATTCCTTTTGCTCTTTAGATACTCAAAACCTCCTTCCACTGCCTTACATTCTGCTGGTTATTGCTTTCCCTTTGTATCTTTTTTCTTCCCTCACCAGTTTTCTTAATATGATATTTTATCCTTACTGCTACACACTTTTCTT
>NW_010411061.1:12741-17918 GCF_000710305.1 Buceros rhinoceros silvestris | reverse complement strand
CTTTCCCTATACTGTTTTTTGATTGTTATGCATGATTTCACTTCCCATGTGCACCCGGTTGTTTTTAAGCCTTCTTTATTGACTTGGATAATTTAGAAAACATTATAAATGAGTTCAATCTTTTCTATTTTACCATTTCAGTTCTTTCAAGCTGACACGTCTCAACTAATCCAGTTTTGTAAAACTGGGCTTTTAGAAACTCCAAGTAAATATATTACTAATGTGAACTTCATGTGGTTTGCATAAACGGACATAGTGAATCTGAGCCTAAACAACTGCTGACCTCTAGTTCTCAGTTGAGCTTCTATCTATGCGTCAAGATGAGACCCAGTCCTGAATTGCCCTGTGTTTGTTACTGCCCTTTCTGAGCTAGAAAATTGCCATCTATAATTCTGCAAAATTCCAAGTGTATTTTAATTCTTAACAGCATAAAACTTCTAACTCGTATTGTGTGGACTGAAATCCTCTGTGACAGCATGGCTTTTCTTTTTCTACACCTGACAGACAGGTGTTTAAGCAGCCAGTTGTCCTGCTCTCTAGCGTCATTTGACGGGCAGCAATAGGCAGCTGCAGCACCCCCATCCTCTGCTTTATGTTTCAGAACAGGAGCCCATAAGCTTTTAAGAGCACATGGCAATGATTCAGAGATGTCATTTTCAGTGTAGCCTGACAGTCTCTGTCCTTTTATGTTGATTTCATCAGTCCTTGAAAAAACGTTCCGTAATCCTGATTTTTAAACTCAAGTTTACGTTCCAATTACACTTCAATTTTCCTTCTGGTGACTTATAATACCAAGTGGAGTGTGTGTGAGTTAATCAGTGAGCAAGTCCCCAACCTTTTGCTTATTACTGGACTCCTTGCAATCCTCGAAGGCAATTAGAGACTTTTCTTCGTGTCTCTGGCACCTTGATTAATTGTGTTCTGGGTATATTAATTTTTCTGCTTTCGTTTTCCTTTGCCACCATGCCCTTTTGTTGTTGTTTAGTTGAATACCTTTCAGATCAGTCTAAGCAACCAGAAAACTAGTTTCCATCTGATTACTTCTTCAGGTACTAGTTAACCTGCCTTTCCTTCCCTCTCCTCTCCACAAGAGAGACAAAAATTCTTTTGAACAAAACCACTCTGCCCTGTGCCATTTGCCTCACTGGTACTTCTCTTCAGTTCAAAACTTGGGTGCATCTTCATTCTATCCATGGTCTCTGGAGCTGCTGCCAGCTGGTGAGACATGTTGTCCTGGGTCACAAGTGCTAAGTACAGCACAGGCAGCAGAGCTGAGAGGGTGAGAGCCTTCCTTGGCAACACATTCTCCTCTGACATCCAACACATCCAGCCCTGCCCTAATCTGGCTTTTTGTAAAAGACAGCTGGACTTTGCAACCTTTGATTCTTAAAAGTGTAAGTGTAAGGCTTAATGCCCTGGCCATCAAGAGCTACAGCCGGTTTGGTTTACCTACATCACCTATTGTGCTGGACCAGGGAGATGTGGATGTTGTGGGCAACCAGGGCTCAGCTGATACAGCCGGGTGCTGAGCTTCTCAGAGCCGTCAGAGAGCAGTTAGGGGGCCACAAGCTCATTCCTTCCCAAGCACAGTCCCCATTTGGTTGTTCTCCAGTGGGATCTCCAGCTCCTCAGTGGGGGTCTCTGGGAATACCACGTGCAGGGACGCTGGGTTGCCCTGTAGCATACAGGCAGCCCAAGTCTTCTCTGAATGTATGGTGCAAGTTCAGACAAACAGAGTTAAAAAACAGTCTTGATTCTTTCACTTTCCTCTCAGAACTTTAGAAGAGGTTTATTCAGCAGAAAGACAAAAAGGTTTGTGCGTCCAAGCAGCTGTATGGCCCAGCTTCTGTAGGATGAAAGGTTGAAATCTCCCTGCTTTTGCAATGGGCATTCCTTGCTAGGCGTATGTGGAGCACAGCAGGTCCAAGGTGAGACCTTTCTTAGGGTGCAGGAAGATTTCTTCTTTGTTTTTCACCTATGCAACAGCTAGCCTGTCCCCTAGAAGCATTCTTCCATTTTTATTTGTTTTCATTTGGCTATTTATTTGTTAAGCATCATCCCATACCACCTTCTGTGTGCTGCTCTGAGAATTGCTGGGCTTTGCTGGTATCTAGTCTATCTATCTATCTGTCACTGACTTTTCTGCCAAGCAGAGTTGAATCCTAGATTCTCGTTGCCCTTTCTGTTTTGTTTGGTTTGGGTTTTCTGGTGGTGTTTTGTTTTTCTTTCCCCCCCATACATTGATTCTATCAGCAGAGTGAAGGAAAGTATTACAGGGAGAGACAGTGTGGTAAGAGAGGCATAGGAAGGTAAGCCAGCATATATTTGCGCTGTCAGTTTTAATGCAACATTTGTTGACTCTGTGTATTTTATATGGTCCAGAAATAGTTTCTGCATATCTGGTCCATCTTCTGATTTATCCTGCAATTGGGATGTTAGTGTTTCAAGTTCTTGAGTTTAGACGCCTTTCTTTGATTCTTGGGATGGATACTAGTTTCCCAGGTCTGACAATTGCAGGGGGTCTATGGAATGGCTAATTCTCTCCCCTAACAGGGTTTTTTCAGTAGTATTTGATGAGATTATCATAATAGTGTTGTTCCAACTTTCCAATTTTGTTTAGTAATTCCTTTCCAGAAATTGCACAGCACAGCCAGCTCCAGAGCAGAGATGAGGTGATTTTGCAACCTAAAGCCTGACAAATCTTGTTTTTCACACACACAGACAGAACTCTTTAGTCATTAAAAACTGCTGGTTTCTCACTTTTTTAAATGGAGAATGAAGACTGAGACAGGAGGTGGTTTCAAGAAGCGCCTCTGAGCTGCTGGCACTGCATCCTTTAAAGCCAACATGCACCAGCCCGTGGCCAGCAGAGCTTACACCCTCTCACACAGAGGTTAGCAGCCATGCTGTAAGACCTGAGTTTTATGTACACTTTCACCTGTCTTTTTCAAGGTGGTCTATTCAGCATTTTAACGTAATCAATCTACAGAGGGAGAAACTGAGTCAAGGAAAAGATACAGGATTTTCTACACTTCATACAACAGAGCCAAAAATACAACTTTAATTTCCCAAGTTCCCTAAAAGATAGTCAAATTGCCCTCCTTAATATTTGTACTATTCAAATAACAAAAAACATTGTCAGCTCTACACGTGGGCAATGGGACAGAGCTAAATCCATTTTAGCTAATCCTAAAAACAGCCCAGACACTCCTGTTAAATCATAGAATCACAGAATGGTTTGGTTTGGAAGAGACCTTAAAGATCAACTTGTTCCAACTCCCCTGACATGGGCAGGGACACCTTCTGCTAGACCAGGTTGCTCAAAGCCCCGTCCAACCTGGCCTTGAACGCTTCCAGCGATGGGGCATCCACAGCTTCACCGGGCAACCTGTTCTAGTGACTCTCCACCCTCACAGTAAAGAATTTCTTGCTAATACGTGATCTAAATCTACCTTCTTTCAGTTTGAAACCATTACCCTTGTCCTATCAACACTCTCCCTGGTAATGAGTCCTTCCCCATCTTTCCTGTAGGTCTCCTTTAAATACTGGAAGGCTGCTATAAGGTCTCCCTGGATCCTTCTTTTTTCCAGGCTGAATAACTCCAGCTCTTTCAGCTTGTGCTCATGGGGAAGAGCTCCATCCTCTTGATCATCTTTGTGGTCTTCCTCTGGACCTGCTTGAGCAGGTCCATGTCTTTCTCATGCTGAGGAGCCCAGAGCCGAACCCAGTACTCTGGGTACTGTCTGTTCCTGTGTTTGCTAACTGTCAAGGCACTTTGACATAAGCATTTATCCATGTCCAGGTGACAGAAATTTGTTCTACCTCCTGGAAAACAAGGCAAGTATTTGAAAAGCAAATGGTGGGGGAAAAATAGGTTGACCAGATATTACAGATATTTGGAATTGACTGAAAAATTATATGTTTACTCCTAAGGAATGGAGTGTTTCAAACCCAGCAAAACCAACATGACAAGAAACCATTGGGTGACGCAGCTCACATAATTTCCATATGAGACAGAAATTCAGAAAAGTTGCTTCTACTGTAATTTGAGTGCCCCAGTGGAGAGCTATTGACTGGGGTAACGCAGCTTAGCAGACAACGTGCAGGGGACTGGTTTGTAAGCTATCATAGGCAAAGCAAATATATTTGTCCCTTTCAGCAAAAGGACTAGAAGAAGGGCAATAATTTGCCTTTGCATTTCAGACAAACTATTCACATTGGTCAGGTGCTGCTATGCAGGTTCTGTTGGCTGAATCCTGCTCAAGCTCATGTAGGGGAAGCTACCCGCAGGATAGGTAAGGTGGCGTAGAAGAATTTCAGAAATTGATTTTGTTTTGTCTTGCTTTCTAGCTGGTAGACCTTGAGAAGATACCTTGAAATGCTCATAAGACGAAGTGGAAAGGAGGAGCAAAGTGGGTAGCATTTATCCCTGTGAAGGTCAAGCAAGAGAGTAATAGATGTCAGGTGTGCAAGCTGCAGACTACCTTTGAAATACATGAGTCTCTCCTACACGCATGGACATCCAGGTAACCTGAAGAAGGAAACTGTGCAGAAACTGAATGAAAACAAGAAAAGCCCATCTCCATTGGAAGCTGGAGAATGAGTGAGTTGGGCCAAGGGCACCAGTCCCTGGTCCCTCTTCTCCTTTTGATGCACTCTTTGACCCTGTAGAGACCGGAACTACACAGGCACCTAAGTGCTCTCTTCCACTGATTCAGTAATCTGGAATCTAGTAAAGCCTCACAGATCCATGTTTTGTTTTTTTTTTCCTGCTGTATTAGTAGAATCACAAAGAAGTTCAGCGTGAGCATTGTAGATGTTGCTCGGAATTTAGAAAGAGCTTCCAGATATGGTAGATTTTCTCAGCAGAAAAAAACTAATCCCAAATTGCCAATATCCCACTTTAAAATGAGGTAATTTGGAGGTTTTCTTGATTCTCACAAGCAAGTTGTTTTTGAAGAACCTAAGAAAGATTATCAGCATTATCAACAAAACAAGAAACAATGTAGGAGGAAAGAAAGCATATTATCTACGTACACAATTAAGAAAAAAAAGAATACAACACTGAAATGACCATCCATTATCGTTCATGGTTTGCAAATACACTTACAGAATAAATTATCATTAAAAGAAAGGGGGGGGGGGGGGGAAGGGGAAGGGAAATAATTGCCATTATG
>NW_010411061.1:10197-12682 GCF_000710305.1 Buceros rhinoceros silvestris | reverse complement strand
AAAAAAATGTAGGAAGTGAGCGGCTGGGGGGGGGGGGAGGAAGGAGAAGTGAAATAATTGCCATTATGTGTCTGAGAGAGTGTTTTTCCATTAGCTGCAATTAATACAGTAATGGTAAATGAAAATAATTTCCCATTTTGCACTTATTGTGAGGAACCATTAAAGAGAAAAAAAAAGTTAAATGAAAGGAAAACAAAGCATAATAATGAATATATTGATGATTTGCTATCATCTCTGAGCTGATCGATCATCATGAGGTTTGGGTTTTATTTAATTAGCTTATGGTAATTTCGTACAGAATCCCAGTGTGCCGATGAAAACTGGCAAGTGAAAACACTGACCTTCTGCTCACATATGCAGCACCTTCTTACAGTGCTAACAGCCTATATGCATCAAGGCTAAAAGGCTTCCATCTCACAGGACAGCCCCTGCATCAGGGGAATATCATTATCGCCTACAGCGAGATCAGAGTTTGGCTATTCTTGGTGCATAGGAGTCTGGGGAGGGAAGGGACATTGGGTTTTGCCAGAATAATAATTGGGTGTTATGAGATCATGGAGCACTGCCATAAACTGAAAATGAACAGTCAAGTTTCTTTTTGTTTATTTTATTAAATGCTGTTATTGTTATTTATTATGTTCTTGGTCATCAATTTTCTTGGAGTTGCTAACAAAGTGCTGCGTAAATCCAGCCTGTCCCTTTCTGACCCTTATAACATCATGCAATTTTCCTTGTTCACCCTTAATTCGAGGTATAAACTAATGTGAAAGCATGTGTTTTATTAAATGGCAAGTTTTCTACTAAATAAATTTCTTTTGCAGTAGGAAGCATCTGCATTAGAAATAAATATCTCGTCCAGACCTCCTGCATACTTCTCCCAATACATAAGCAAAAAAGTATGTTGTGGTCAAACCTACATTGTTCCATTTACCAACTGCAAAATAATAATAATAATGCTTGATGGATAAAAACTCAGCTGTCAGGAGAGAAGACAGAAGATTCTGCTTATTGATTGCTATTGACTTCATGGGGCCAATAAAACAACTTGCAAATAAAAGAAAGAGGAACTGATTCATGTCCTAAGATTGTGTGACGTAGCCTTTTTCTGATTGTATAATGTTGTGATTAAATATGGTGGGGCCCTAGGGAGTGAATTTTTTATTTGAAGGTTAAGCCAATATTAGCAAAAAATAAAATAAAATTAATCAAATGGCCCAGAGCATCACAGCCACAGTCGATTCCAAGAATGTTTGGTTACAAAATGAGCAACTGACTAATTGTGTAAATGCTGTTAATTAGCTGTGCAGAGCCCCTAACTGGGCTTTTCCCTGTAACTAATAAGAAATCAATTAGCTAATGAAGTGGCCATTAAATGCTATGCTAATCTTAACTGGGGTATTTTTAATGTTTCTTCTTCTTCTTCTTTTTTTTTTGTCTTTATGATCCTTCCTAATTGCCATTGCCATACGGAGCTCACAGCTTTCAGCATGTCTAATGAAACATCATTATATCATAACTGGCATTCTTGGAAGAGTTAGTGGCAAACCTGCTTCCCAATTATTTTTAATTGCCAGACATACTCATAACTGGGCCTTTTACCAAGTAGTTCAGATCCCTGCACTGTCATGTAACATACCCAAAGACTGTGTTTTCTTTTCTGTGCGTACGAAGCGTGGCGGTAGCGCTGGATGCAACAAGGAATGAGCCTAACACCCTAAACAAGGAACCCAAGTGGTTGCCTTTGCTCTTCCTTTGATTGGAGCCTGTGGAGACTCAGCATCGCCTTCCCACTGAGCAGTTTAAACTAGACAAACCTTGAGGAGGTTCTACCTTTATTTGAAAACTTCTGGGGCCCCGGTAAACATTTATCACTACCAATCAAACCAAGCTAAAAAGGTGGCGGTAGCTTTTGGGCACTTATGCCAAAACACTGCGATTTAGCAATTATTATGAGGATTAGCAATTGGGGAGTGTGAATGTCTTCAGTAATTCCCACAGATTTTGTCACTTTCTGAAAGAGTTCATTATCACCATTTATTTCTGCCTGTAAATTCCAGCTTCGAGAAGGCATTACATGTATCTTCTCTTTAGGTGGCATGGCTGCAAAATCAGCATCTCCTCTTTAACAGAGCCCATTGTAAGAGAATGGTGGCAAGACTGAATCCCAGTTTTTAAAACCCTCCTGTGGCTAAAGAGTTTTTATGTACCATCCCAGCACCTATCTGGTAATGGCGTCATATTTAAACTCTGAATCTCAATGAACTTCTCTAAATCTACTTGCGTTGAAGTGGGTTATGTGTCAGGATTAGACTGGCTCTTCCCCACCCCCAGCAATACAATAGTCCTCAGGACATCTGTGCACCAAATACGTGCTTTTTAAAAGAATGTTTTCAAAAGGGAGTCTTCTCTCTCTCTCTCTCTCTCTTCCCGTCCCCCCCCCCCCCCCCCCCCTTTTTTTTTTTTTTTTTTTTTTTTATACTGCAAT
>NW_010411061.1:0-10186 GCF_000710305.1 Buceros rhinoceros silvestris | reverse complement strand
CTCCCCGCCCCCCCCGTGCCCCCCCTTTTTTTTTTTTTTTGGACAACATGCAAATTGAATTGGTTAATTCTGCACCCCTCTTTCAGGAAATCTGCCACCAGCAGCTGCCACTGTTTCAGATGTCAGGAGGATGCAGATACACTGTGACATTTTGTTCATTAAATAAACAAACCAGGTTCAGGCTAACAACATTAGGTAGAAAGCCCCATCAATTCTCGTACATTTAGTTCACATAATAGGAAGTGACAATTGTTCCTTAGCTTCATAAGCACTATATTGAAGAACAAAAGGAAAAAGCATACATAATGTGGCAAGAGCAACAACAGTTGCCATAAAATCCTGCAAGGTTGATTTAGATTAATGAGGCACATAACTTTTCGCCCAAGGCTACTTAAAATAAATATGGCTACAAAAGTGGCTACTAGGGGAGAGGAAAAAAAGTCAGGGTTTTTTTCTCTTACATACAGTTTTGGTCTTACTTATTTGATTTGAATATCAAATAATAAAACTACTCCAACAGTAGCCCAGCTGTAGGCAAACAAAAAAGATTTGCACAGTGTTGTAGTATAATAACAAAAAAAAACCCTAAAAATGCCATTTTTATACATTTCAGTGGTATAATATTTTACTAAAAAAATGTTAACTCTTACGTTAACCTTATGTTAAAATGATAGAGATATTAAAATCTCAAATTAAAAGCTTATGTCTTTTCCACTGTGACAGGTCAAGCTATCTGAAATATCAACATTTCTTGCTTTTGCCTCAATCAAATGTATTCTGGCTTTTGCATCTAGGAAATATAAACATTAAATAGCCAAGACAACAACTACAATTTGTCAGCTCTACACCGTATAACACAAAAGTCACTAAAACTGGAAATTCAGTAATAAAAAAAAAAAAAGGAAAACAGAAAAAAAGAAAAAAAAAAAAAAGATGATGTCAAAGAGAAAGAAGAGTGGCCTATCTAAAAATCAGACCATCCAAGGCTTGGATATCATAGATAATGCTGTCAGTCAGACTTAGACTGAAAGGTGCAGACAATAGAAAAAAATCCTCGCACATTAATATGTATAACACCGTGATGTGGCTTTTAATATTCCAAAGCGACTTCAGCAACTCCATGGGAAAAAAAAGCGCCAAACCTGAGGCTGGCTTGTGCAAATCCTTGCTGATGGCGGCAGCCTTGCTGGAGGACGCACTTTGTGCATGAGAAGGTTAGACCTTTGCACAACTGATGGGTTTTCATGCCTCTTCCACCCGTCCCCAAGGCAGCTGCAATGGGATGTTCAGCTGAGGTGTGGGCTGGCTGCCCATGAGGAGGCTCACCCCACCATGGGCAGATGCTGCTGACCCAGCAGCGACACTGACAACCCCTCCTCACCACTTTTGGGATTTTTCTGCGGTTTCTCTCTCCCCCCCGCCATGCCCTGAGCAAGCCCAGCCTCCTTTTGCCCTGGTCCTTGTCCTCCACATTGCCAAAACCCTGAAGCTACTTTTAAACTTCTCCAAAGGCCCATCTATGTCCGAAAAGCCAGTGGGGAGATGGGAGTGTCATTCTTGGTGTCCCCTTACCACAGTATACGTGGCGTGTCATGCTCCCCACAACCAGATTTCACACTGGCACCATGTCCAGCTGGTGGGTTCAAAAATACGCGCTCATCCAGACCACTTCCTAGTGCCTCCATCTGTGTGGAGGCTGAAAACAGCAGGTTGTTCCAGGACAGGCTGGCATCAATTTAATTGCAGGGCATTTTTGGCCCTCTGATTTCTTGCAAACGTATTCCAGCATAGTGTCAGGGATCCCAGAGCCTTCCACCTGCCATTGTGGCTTCTCCTCCCCACATGGGACATGTCAAGTAGAAGGCCCACGCTCTCTGGAGGAGGGCAATACATGGTGCAAGATGAGCAGAGGACAAGTTTAGAAGCAGTGTGCATGTCTCACGGTGCCCTGTGGGCTTGGAGGACTTTTGGGTGCCAGCAGAGCCCAAACTGAACGCTGCTGAGAGCAGACAGTACATTTTCAGTGTCAGTTTCCTAATGATCTCAGGGTGCCCATCAACAGCCAAGCCTTGGTCCTTCCTAAAGACCTTCTAAGCAGGTAGAGGATAACCAGATGCAGCGGCTCTGAAATGGTAAACATGGCACCGCAATCTTGCTCCTGCTTTATTCCTCATTCGCTTGCATGAAAACTCCTCCAGGTGTGATGTGATGCAAGTCACAGACAAGGGAGAATTTTGCCAGGAAATTGCAAGAATCATGTGGTGGCCTAATAAACCCCCCAGCTTGGACTAGCTGCTGCTGAGTGACCATGGAAGTTATTTCTGAGGGCTCTCCACAGCCAGAGACTGTAAACCAGCCTAAGTCCTAAGGGGATCTGCGTTCTGACTGGAGAATGTTATGCATCCAAAATATAAGAAGAAGAAAGCTAACGTTTATTCATTCGACCATTCTAGGTTCCATTAACTTTAGCAGCGATGGAAGGCTCAGACTGGAACAGAAGCAAAGCAAGTCGTTTCTTAATTTCTGTAAACTATTATTCTTCAGGATAAGATATACATGTTAAAAACATATTAAGAACATGCATATTCTCACTTCTTTGAATAATTTTTAAAAGATTCACCCACCCCCCCCAGTTTTAGAATGATGGGGGCTCTGCAGTGGATGAGGAGATTTTTCGCTTTTAAATGAGCCAATTAATTTCTCTTGTGCTGCAGTACCCAGCAACACGTAATTTGTGTGAACACCATTCCCACAACCGTGGCGTGCCTATTTCCAGTAAAAATATGGAGATAATTTTAATTTCCTCAGTATGAACAGCTTTTTAAATGAAGAAGCATGATAGATATTTTGCAAACTGAGGTAAGCACTTCAAAAGCTGTCAAAAAGGTTAGATACAGTGATGTAAGAAATGGATCAAATTTAGAAGACCTCCTAATAGAAAAGTAAACATCGTTCTGAGTGGCATTTCCAACAATAAAAAACCAGTAAGTTTTACAGATATTCTCTAATTCCGTGGCATTTCAGTAACAGGCAGATGGACCTCCTTCCCTCCTTTCTTCCCTTCCTTCCTCCTCTCCATCCCTTTCCCCTTCCCATCCCTTCCAGCGGCAGGGCTTTGCAGATTGAAGTGAATTTTCTTGAATTTTCTCTTACATCAAGAGTATGAATTTGCAAACCTTCATAATCTTTTAGATCTAGACATACTTTTTTGATGTAGTGTTTAAAAATTCTCATTGGGGATCAGTATTGTAGGGATAAGGAACAGTTTTGAACCCTGCCTATTTGGAAAACCACGCGCTACCGACTGTGAGAGTAGCATAGAGGGGAAATATAAAGGGGAGCAATTTTATCCGGGGAATCTGTTGACTTTACAAGGTATGACCAAAAGTCTCAGTTGCTGTGGATGAAGAGCTGCCCAGGTATTTAAGACTTTAGAGTAGAATTTATATAGATTTATCTGAAACCTGTGAATCACTAAATCAAGGCAAACTCATTTAAGCAAGGTTTAAACCAGTTTACATTCACCTATGTGAGGGATTTGCACCAGTACCACCAGCTGGATTAAAAATCATTTTAATTGACAGCACCACACCTTTTCTAATGTAGATGGGTGTGTTTGTCAAAAAGCAATGGGAACATGAGCAAGTTAAATGCTGGTTAATCATTAATTTCAGAAAGACTCTACACTGTAGGCTATGTGTCACTAGAAAAAAAGCGGTAATACTGGAACACATGTACCCAACTGTTGTGGGTTTTGTTTTTTTTTTTTTTTAATTAAAGCCCACTCTTTGAAAAGTACTGAAATTACCTCCAGAAAAAAAGAAGGAAGAAAATTTACACTGAACCTGTCATCACCTCCCACCCTTTCCAGCAGACCCCAGCTTGTTTCCAGCTCGTTTCTTGCAAGCCTCAAGAAGCTCAGCAGAGGACTTGGGGACTTGGAAACACAGCTGATGTCTTCACCGACAGGAGGGTACCCCTTCCCCGCAGTGACTGCAAGTTTCACAGCCTGGTGTCTCCTTTTTTCCTGGAAATTTATCCCATCCTAATTTCTTGAGAACCAATTAAATAAATCCCTACACTTTACGCTGTAAAATATTTAGATATAAAAGCTGCCTTGTGGAACTTTGCCTCAGCCAGCCTCTAATATTACTCTTTCAGCTCCCTGGGCCGGCAGATCTGTGCTGGTGCTGTGTGCTTAGCTGACGGCTTCCCCCAAGCAGCTACGGAGATTGCCGCAAACTCCTGGGGCTCGTGTGTACACGGGAAACACAGTCAGGAAATTAAATTTTCCCTCCCCATAATTAATAAGAGCTAAACATTTGTGGGTTTGTTGTCAGTTTTTAAAGTAGTGAAGCCAAGTCAAAAAGATACAAGCATTTCCAAATAAAAAGTAAATATTTCTTACTAACAGAGTAAAAAAAACCCCAATGCTGTGCAATCACGCAATCAGAAAAATATATTTTGAGGGAGTTTGGTTAAGAAATTCTTTAACAGTTGCTGTGAGCATATTTTATTGCCAAGGCTGATTCACTACAGTATGTAAGCACGCATTAAATGTTAAGCACATGAGTTATCTCACCCACTTGAATGTGCCTGTTTTCATTCTGAAAGCAAGCACGAGCTTCGGAACTCTGTGGAGCGAGAGGCTGAGTTAGGACTCCTTCTGCTAGGCATGTTGCTAGGGATTGTACGTTTTGCAGAGCTCATTCCACAGAGTACTGTATTTCAGAACAAACCGTGATTTTTACTAGAACGGTTTTTATTTGGAAATTCTGGGACCATAGAAGAAGCAAGCAGCAGAGCAAACACTATGCAACTGATCTGCTTGACGGAATCTTGCCTGCACATTTTTAGGGGAAATTCACTGAGCCCTGAAAACGGATAATAAGCATTCTTTCTCTGAAATATCCAGAGCATCTCTCAGAGCATGGCTTGGGCTATACCGCAGATTCCAAGACCTTTCCAGTTCATTCCTCCTTTTGTTTCTCTGCAAAATCCTGCATAATATTCAGACTCTTTCAGGGTGGAAAAAAAATCTAAGTGTTTTTTCATAAAGGGGTACAAATCACTTCATTAAAGATTTGAGTAAACCTTACTCTAGCCACTCTTGGGATAATTTTTAAACAATCATACACTGAAAATTCCAAATTTCTTTATTAGATTTGATTTTCTAAATACAAATCTTCATATTTTAGTTCCTATTAAGCTTCCATTTTGAAACCATACTCTGTGTTCCAGTGTTAAGCAAAATGAATCCTGGAACCTGCAAGAAGAACTTGTAATATCAGGTCTAATAAGTATCTTTAGCATTAGCTGCCATTTCATTGTGATTAAAATCTGTAACCTATGGAAAGACGGACTATCTGTTTGAATGATTCTGTCTGAACTCACTTAAAGAAGACAAATATCAGAATTGATATCTAAGATGTGTCAAGGGATGCATTTTTAAAAATTATTTAAAGAAGTACTATACCATTGAAAGCCATAGAGAACCGATCTAAAATTTTGGATAAACACTTCTTAACCAATTATGTGTTGCAAAGTTCCTTTCTGTACACTGAGCAGAAAAAGCACATTTTGTGCTTAAACCATTAATTCAATAAGTTCATGCAAAGTTATTTTATTTTTATTGAAGCACCATGTACACCTATGTCAGTGTGTATATTATAAATAATAAATAATAATTATTAGAATTGGTTGAATTATTCATTGAGGACAAATTATCTGACAAATACTGTTTTTCTGCTTGTGATTTGTTTGTGAGTGATCTTGTCTTCTCTGAATATATTCCTTCTTGCACTGTTTTTTTGAATAATTAAGAATATCCAGCCAAAGACAGCAAACTGCTTGTTTAGATTTCTCACAATTTGATTGTGTGTGATTATTTGGAAGATGCGAACATGTCAGTCACATGGATCTAGTTCAGGCTGAGTGGCTGGAAGAGGGTCCCAAGGATTTGGTTAGGGGGTTGGGGTTTGCAAAGGCATGGAGGCACCTCCCTTGGAGCTACACCTACAACACGTCTCACCCAGCCTCTTGTCCATGTTCCCAGTGTGCCCTGTACAGTCTTCCTAGAAAGTTGATAATGCAACAGGGATGGGGGCCCTTCACAGCAAGCGGATTGTGAGCAAAAGGAAAATAACCTGCCAGCACCCTGGGTGCCAAGTCCCTCAAAGAGGTGACATTGGTGTTTAGACAGGTCACAAACTTGTTGGCTATTTAGCCAGACCCCATAAATAAATACCCAAGCCTCCAGATAAAGTGACCCACGTAACCAAAACCTTAACTCTGTAAATAAGGGTATGAGGATGGGGAGAAGGAGGATGTGAGGGTTCAGACCTCAGAGAACAGCAGGGCTTGTTGGGATTCAGCATGCCTCCGTCTCCAGCCATCCCTGTTGGGATGTAATACCCACTGGCACTGGTGGGGCTCAACGGAACCCCTCTGCTAGGGCCCGGCATGAATCTGATCCCCAGGCAGCCTGTGCAAGCTGGCAAGGCAACCCTTTCTTGGAGTCTTGCTTGCCATACTCTCAGGTGGTCTGGCTGTGGTGGGTGGAGGGAGTCAGGACACAGCTGCCAAGCACAGCGGCCAACCTAAAGCCATGTGTGTGGGCTTGCCAGAGGACCCCAAAACTGGACAGCTTGAGGGTCTGCTGCCAAGGCAGTGGCCGAGTGGCTGGGAAGGAGGTCCCTCTGGTGGGCATTGCCCAGCCTGGGGCAGGCTGCAGAAGGACATCCCACAGCTCTGGGCAGTCCCAGAGTGTCACAAAGACAAATGTTGGAAGGCGAACACTCAGCCAAGCAAAAGACAACAATGAATATTTCAGTTTGCTCGCAGATGCCTTTGTCTTGGCTGCTAATGCGGAAGTTCGCTTAAGAAAGGCTATTGTACTGACAAAAATGTGTGTGAGCAAATGTTTACACAAAACAACTAGAGAAGGGCAGGCAAACAGCAAAGGGAATGGTGCCCTGGAACCAGGAGGGTTTTCAGGAACACCACCATTTCCTGGGAGTTTGCTTGCTTCTGAGCTTACTGCACTAAACCAGTTCTTGTAGCGGTGGTGCGGCTCCACACCACCCAGCTGCAAAGCCTCCACTGTCCAGAGATGCAGGGCACAAGTGGCAAGAGGGTGGCCCCAGCCCCCTGGAGCTCCATGGGGTGTTGTCAAATGTGCAGTCTATGAGATGGAAGGGATATATTCCCATCCCACGTCCTACAGCCAAGGCTCCTTAAATTTAAAGCAGTGGACCAAACCCTGCCTCTGATGTGCATCTAGGTCTGCCTCTGATTTCAAGCAAAGCTGGATGCACATAGATTTGTGCCAGATTTGGCCTTGCCACCTGCTTGCTTCTTTTGCAGCAGGAGAGACCTGCTGTCTTTTACGGCAGCTCCAGAGCACCACAGGTCCAAGGGATGGGGAATACAGCACAGGTAAAAATCTACTAGTTCCCAGTGCGTCAGGTATCCAAAACCATGGAAGAGGCTATTTGCTGATGTTCTCTTTCATTGAAGATTAATCTTCTGTTTGTTTTCCAGCATTTGATATTTCATTCCTAATGATCTCTTGACTCCGTACGTAGGTTGTCTTCCTGACAGTGAATGCCAAGTGCGACTACTTGCCTGGCTAGAGATCTTCACCTCCGTCCTCCAACGGCTGTGCTCAGGGAATGCCATCACTGTGGGGACAGCCCTGCCTGGCTGCTGGCAGCCAGAGCATCCTGCCAGCCCCCACGCTCTCCTTGCTCCCTCCCTCCCTTCCTGCTTCTTCTTTTTTTTTCCTTTGGCTTAATATAACTGCACAAAGGCAACACTAAATAAGGAAAATATGCTTCCCAGTAACTGAAACTGACAAAAACAAAGATGACATGTTTATGTAATTAGTTACACATCTAACTTTTTTCAGCTTTTCTTCCTTTCAAATATCCCACAATGATTCCACAGTCTAGGCTATGAGTGAAGCTGAAATAGAGGTGGAGCAAAGAAAACAACCTTTTTTTTTTTTAACCCTCCTAAAAAGCATTATAGACCTTAGGTAACTCCTGAATCTTGGATCCCTCTGTGACTGCTTTCTGCTGTGAGAGCAATTCATTAAAAGTTAATTAAAAGGTGAAGTTCAATATGCAGTTTCCTTTAGCTAATCCTCCTAAGGCAGCTTCATATGGCACTAATGTATCCATTTTGTTGATGTTAGAAAACAAAAAGGCAAGATTGTCCAATTAAGAGGTTGGTGTTTACAGGAGAGAGGTTTTCTAATTGGTGACTCTGAGTCCAAACTAATCTTAATGCTGCTCATTTAGGCATTCTCAATCTAACCGGACTTTTCCTCAACGAGAGCTTATAAAACATGAATAATTTCCATGTTTTGATATAATATTATTTAGCTTACTTGCTCCTTCTGTGCTCGTGCCCATTTGGGGCCCAGTTCTGCCCCCCACCCCCCCCACCCCCTTACCTCCTGAGCTGCTTTCCTCTGCCTCCAGTACAAGAACCTTCTTCTTAAGGGCTTTGCTAGGCAGGCTGGCTCCTAAAGGCAGAGTTTCACCCCTATCTTTCAGCATGTTAAATATCTAAATACTTACTGTATTTCCACGCACACCAGTTATTTTTCTGGAAATATATTTTAAATGCTTTACAGAAGTGAACATGCTCCTTTTGTTTATGTTGGTGCTAAACATTTTTTTTTTTTGTCTTATAAAAGATAAAAGTGTAATAACTCTATATCTACTAATTCTGGTTTCTTTGGATGGTAGCTGCTGACTTCCTGTCCTTGTAGTGGGAATACAGAAAAAGAACACTGCCCCCTCCTTAAAAATATGGATTTACACTGCCCAGACACACTTATGAGAAAGGGTAAAAATATCCTAAGCTGCTATCACACAGCCGGTTTTGGCCACCCAGACTTTAATTTTGGAGACCATGCTGGTAACAGTATGTGGAAGAAATCTACAAACTATCACAAAAATAAAACAACTACCTCAAGAGAAAACCAAATCTAAAATACAGGCTGTCCAAGACAATTCTTTCCTTTTAAAAAAAATGGAGATACTAACAATGACAAAACTTGATATGTTCATCAAGAACCGTCACAAAACCAAACTAAAATTGTAACTTGCCCTGAAAACGAAAACGTCACCTCAGGGCTAAACAAGGTGACTTTGTATTTACAATGTTTTACATTGATTTTTGTTTCTGCAGTCATCACTGGTAACTCTGTCCTCCAGTGTGCTGGTGTTTTGCACTGTGTATATGACAATCTGCTGCTTCTTTAAAAGAATTCGCATAGGCAGAGCGTTTTCTACTTTTACCTCATGAACGTCACGCGGTAATCTTGTGCTTGTCCGTAACATCTGAAGGTTAAAAATTACCTCTCACCCACATGACGCTTTTTCTCAACATCGCTACCTCCTCGTGTTTCGTCCTTCTCCTTAGTTCTGCTGGCCAACAACAGCTGAGAAGAAAGAGAAGGGGAGGGGGGAAGGAAGAGAAAGGCCTTATTTCTTTGCAAAACCATGGAAGTCCCCATACATCCGTTTGTGCTGCTCAGAAGCTGCGTACGTGTTGTGCTGGACTGAGAGCTGCGTGGTTGGAAACTATTTGCTGCCTGCTGAAAAAACTCTTTTGGGTACGCCCTTGCATTCAAGGTATGGAAGCTAAAAGTGGGACCAGCCTTCCACAATTCTAGCTTGCAAAGTACACCAAGGACAAAAAAAAAAGAGAAAAAGAAAGAAAACAAATCTTCATTCCCATACGGGAACGCCCAAGCCTTCCGGTTTGTCGTCAGCGCGCAAACACTAGATGTACTACAGTATTTCTGGGAGCTGGAATAGCATTCTGGGTATACCGAAATTAAGAGGGTTGGGCATGTTTGTGAGCCGGCTGAGTTCCTCGCTGTATGTTTTCCAAGAAAGAAATGTGAAAGAGTTTCCTAGTTATAGTCCCCATACCTTTGCTGAGAAGGGATGCCACAAATCACATGAATAATTAGTGACACTCTCAAGCGTCTAGCACTGTGCCCATTTATTTTCTTGGCACAAAACGTATTAGTTCTACACTATTCATTTAGTCTGCATTTAACAAGAGATAAATTTTAGTCGGAAGCTGTACTGAAAGACAATATATACTGTATATTGCAGAAAAATCTATTTGCTCTAAGACCATAGCTTTTGCTAAAAAAAAAAAA
>NW_010411060.1:13463-13887 GCF_000710305.1 Buceros rhinoceros silvestris | reverse complement strand
TATAAATATATAAAACTTTATATATGTGTTTAGATTTGTGTGTGCGTGTGCATAATTGCTATGTGACCACAGGACAACCAGCTAAAATACAATTTACAGTTCATAGCAGAGGAAGGATGCTGAAGCAAACTTCAACAAATTATTGTCATTGTTAGATCCACCTGGCAACCAAACACCACGCAGCCACTCAATCACTCCAGTAGGAGAAAATACAAGAAACCGCTCAAGGATCAAGACAAAGGACAGGGAGGGCTCACTCACCAATTACGGTCACAACAAAACCACTGCCAATTCACCAACCGGATCAGAGCAGGACAGTGAGAAAAACAACAGGATCTTAAACCCATCATCCCCCCCCACCCCTCCTTTCTTTCCGGGGCCCAGCTTTACTGCCTCCTTCCCCACCTCGGGGCACCGGGAGGGC
>NW_010411060.1:7551-13426 GCF_000710305.1 Buceros rhinoceros silvestris | reverse complement strand
TCCTTCCCCACCTCGGGGCACAGGGAGGGCAGAGGATGGGAGTCGCGATCAGTCCCTGCTCCTGTTACTTCTGCAGCAATTTCCTCTTCAAGAGAAACGCTCCTCGCAGTCCACCCCTGTGGCAAAGTGACATCCCTCCCATGGGAGACGTTCCTCCATGAACTCCTCCAACTAGTGTGGGGGTCTTCCGCTGGCAGCAGTTCTCCCAGTGATGAACCATCCCAGCACGGGTTTCCCTCAGAATCACGGCGTTTTTTGGGAATCTTTCTCCAACAGTGATCTCAGAGGACTGCAAGGCCTCTGCTCCAGTGTGGACACCCCCACAGGCTACAAAAGGCCCGCCCGTCATCCTGCCATGGGCCGAAGGGAAATGGCTGCTCTGGAGCGTCTCTGCAATCCCTTCCTCACTAACCTGGGTGACCTCATGGTTGTGTCTCTTCCTCTGTCCTACAACCCTCCAAAACTAAAGGGAACTCTCAAAAACAAAGGCTCTTGCCAAGCCTGTTTCCCTTCTTAAATATGTTTATTCAGAGGCACTGATTGGCTCAGCCTTGGCCTGGGGTGAGACCAACCTGGAGCCAGAGGGAGCTTTCACAAAGTTTTTCACAGAGCCCGCGTCAGACGCAAACCCACCACAGTTATTTAACCTGTAGCAACGGAAGGCTGTAGGACAACACAGGCTTCCTCCACGGTTGATTCTGAACTCAGAGGCAGTACACAAACTTCGGCAGCCCAGACGAGCTCGAGTATGCTAAAGTATTTTTCAGAGTCTGTAAAAGCAGGAAGATTTCAGGAATGGACAGTTATCAAAGCTACTATACAGTGCTTTGATGCCGAGGGAAGCACTCTTCTGGAGTTAACAAGAGGGAACAGAAAGAAAGGTCATGGCCAGCAGGTCAAGGGAGATGATTCTCCCCCTCTGCTCCTCTCTGGTGAGACCTCACCTCAAGTACTGCGTCCAGCTCTGGAGTCCTCAGAACAAGAAGGACATGGACCTGTTGGAGCGGGTCCAGAGGAGGGTCACAAAAATGACCAGAGGGCTGAAGCACCTCTGCTTATGAGAACAGGCTGAGAGAAATGGGGTTGTCAAGCCTAGAGAAGAGAATGCTCTGGGAAGACTTTACTGTGTCCCTCCATTACTTAAAGAAGGTCTCTATAAGAAACACAAGGACAGCCTTTTTAGCAGGGCATGCTGCAACAGGACAAGGAGTGATGGTTTTAAACTAAAAGAGGAGAGATGTAGACAAGATATAGGGAAGAAAATTTTTACAGTGGGGCTGGTGAAACACTTGAACACGTTGCCCAGAGAGGTGGTAGATGCCCCATCCCTGGAAACATTCAAGGTTAGGCTGGACAGGACGCTGAGGAAGCTGATCAAGTGAATTATGACCCTGCAGGGAGGTTGGATTAGATGACCTTTGAAGGTCCCTCCCAACCCAAGGCATTCTGTGATTCTACAAAATGGTTCAATGAAAGCAAACCGGGAACTTCTATTGGCACAATAAGAGAAGAAGGGAAAATACAAATTAACCAAAGGAATGGAAAAAAATCAGATGATAAAAGGAAATTTCAATTAATATTATGATTAACGATCCTGTCACAAAAGGTGGTAGTGAAATGTGGTAGTGAAATGAAATTTGGGCACTTCGCTGCAAGGAAAAAAGATGGGATCACCAAAAGGAAAATTGGATGCAGAGAAGAGGCATGATAGCAATGTAATCAAGTGAAGTAACACAAGACAAAAGGTCATTCATTCAGGAAATCTCTTAAGAAATTCTGCTGTCAGTGTTGGGCTGTGATGCAAATGTTTGGATGCGATGGAAGAAAGAGATCCAGCTACATCAGCAGGGCACAGACCTGCTCAGAGCTTCCACTGTGATGTGTGGCATGAGGAAAGGCAAATACATTCTCTAGTTAAAGGCTTTCCGGCAGAGCTAGGAAAACACTGACACCATCATGCAAGGTAATGCCCAGACCTCATCTAAAACAGCCTGGTAGCATCTGGTCCTTCACACATGAGGGATTAATGGAAAGCACAGGAAATTGGAAGATAATCAAGGTACCAGATTTCTGTCTTGTACAAGGATATTATGGGTCTGGCTAAAAGCAAAACGGAGGCTGAGAGCAGCAACAGAAACTTTGAAGTGTAATGCTGGCACAAGAAATGAGTGAATGTAAAGCAGCCATTACTAAATTTTGACTGGAAATTAGAACACAGGTTCTTAACATCAGAGAAAGCAGGTCCAAGACTGGCCTTCCAAAGGGTATAAAATCATCTACAAAATCACCTTATGAACTGTGTAATATGATGGCAATAAGCATCTGAATGGGAAATACTTTTCTCTGATGTGAATTTTAATTTTTTTTTATTAATAAAGAAAGCATTGACAATTTTTCTGTGGAATTCACTGAGAGGTTAAAAAAATCTAAACAACCACCTCTGGACAAAAATCCAGCACACGTGACTAGTGAATGACTATCCAGAGCACAAATTCAAAAAAAAAAAAAAAAAGAAAAAATATCCCATCCGTAAGATTTGGGGTAAGGAATTCAAAGAATAACATGGCTTTCATCTAATAAGATTTGGAAGAAACTTTGCAAACAGGTTTTTTTACACCCCCTTCTGCACAATTTCTTGGCCTTCTTACTTCTCTGAAGCAGTCAAAGCCAGGAATGACTGAAAGCAGATGAACTATTTCTGAGGTATGATTCAGGATTTTAATTTCTACTATTTTTTCCCCTCTCCTCCGAAAACTCCTTTTTCTAGGTCAAGTTACCAAGCACATGTCTCCACTTGCCATAAACTGGACTACAGCTACAGTTCTAGCATCACGAACAGTATGTTTCTTTTGTTGCTGAACTGATCGAAGGACTAGAGTCTTATTTGCAGGAGCCAAGCAACTCATTTACATTTTTGACAAGAAAAAAACCTCAGCCCTTCAGGTTTTTACCTGTTTTCTTTTTTAACCCACAGGGATATGAAAGAAAAATAAATGTGAGAGTCACGAGACACTCACATGGACAACAATACTGTAGCATCCAAACAGAGCACACAAAATAAACCTCTCCTTTGTTTTCAGTTTTGGCAGAGCTATACAATACGGAGAAGTCTCACAACACCACCTCTACTGACTAAACACTTGTTCATCAGCCGTACAAATCCCCTCAGCATTTTAGTAATAAACAGGAATGCTGAAAAGAGTAATTTCTGCAGCATCATAGGAAAAAATACTACCTTAGGATCAGTTTATTAAAGAAGGAAATAAAGAGCCAGGGGTTTTTAGATCTTTGTAAAAGGAAGCTACATGAACTACTGCTATAGCTATGTAACAAAACTTCATGATTAATGTATCAGTGTCGTACTGAGATACTGCTAAAAGAGTTACAAAGTAGTGATTACCTCAAAAATTATACTGGAGTTCTTGTTAAAATACTTGTTTAGCCTCACCTTCCCTCAAAAATAATGGCTACAAGAGACAGCCAAATCACATAACGTAGGATGTATAGTTCTCTTTAACTAAAAAAAGTGTTCGAAACCCATGTGAGGCATACCAAGATAAAATGTTGGTCAGCCGTTTTGGATGTTGAATGACATACAGACATGACCCAACCTGAATCCAGTTTTATACTAGTGTCTGTGACCAGAATCACTTGCATAGACAACGGAACAGGAGTTGAGATACAGGTTTTCATTGAATCTCTTTGATTCCTTCCTCAAAGCCAATGAGAAGCATGCATTTAGAATAATAAAAACATACTCCTGGGTACCTCCTTCCCTCTCCATTCATAACTCATATTGTATTGACAACTGCTATGATGCACCCTAAATTGTTCCCAAGCTGACATGCCACATGCCATGTTTTTCTGCCACATTGCAGCAGAAAGGATCCTCAGCATCCAAAAAGAAAGATTTATTGATTTGAGTCACAAGTCAAGATACAGTTCATTAGCTGCAGTTATCACATAAGAGTTCTACCCTTCACGATGGAAGAACTTATTTAGGAAAAAACAATTTTTTAAATAATTAAACATTTGTCAGAAGAAAATAGAGTTTCACGTTGTTGCTGATGCTTCCTAAACCTAACCAAGCGATGAATTATCACGTTAAGTATTGCAATACACCATTTTAAAAAGCAATTTTATTTAACACTTTCTAAAATACTGTTGATTTCTATCTCATGGTACTATTTTCCATTTTTGGACTCATTAGTCTGGGGACAATAAACTACCAGCTCTAGACAACCAACCAGCTAAGAATCAATTATTTCTTTTCAGGTCTCTCCCTCCCACAACACTCTCCCCCAAGGCGAGAACTGTGTCCTTGGTTTGCAAGGACAATTGCTATCAATATAGCAAGAAATGTATTTCTTTAGAAAAGTATGATATAAGGTAGTAAAACAGGCTGAATCATGCCCTATGTTACCCTGCACTACATCTTCTGCTGCCCTTACAAGTGGCAAAAGGTGATAATGAGCAATGACAACACCAGCAGCAGAAGCACAGGCTATTCCATTCACCTGCTGTAATTTGAGAGTTCCCCCAGGATTTTCTTCACAACCTATTACTATTATTAACCAAATCAGGCACCAGAGAACTAGTCTGATTTTGTGAATAACATCTTCCACAAACAAGGAGCTATTCTTTACAGTCATAAGTGACAATAACACAGCAGGAACTTGCTGACAGCCTCTGCTGAGACACAGAGAAGGCTTGCAGCACACTACTGAGGAGTCACCACGGAGATACTGCAACCTTATTTGCCAAGCAACAAGTACTATAAGATGTCTCCATATGAGTTCGTATGATGGCGGAGTTCACGGTCCTGAGGGAGATGGGTTAGGTAAACAGTATAGTCAGGACCCTGAATTTTAGGAAAGTAAAATTCCAGCTCTTCAAGGAGTTAGTCAACGGGACCCTCTGGGAAACGGCCCTCAGCGACAAAGGAGCAGAGCTGGCACATCTTTAAGGACGCCTTCCATAGAGTGCAAGAGCTGTTGATCCCCAGGTGTAAGAAATCTGGTAAGGAAGGGAAGAGATCATCATGGCTGAGTTGAGACCTGTTGGTCAAACTAAAGGGCAAGAAGGAAATGCACAGGCAGTGGAAGCAGGGACAGGTATCCTGGGAAGAGTACAGGGACACTGCCCAGTTGTGTAGGGATGAGCTCAGCAAGGCCAAGGTGCAGCTGGAGCTGAACTTGACAAGGGATGCAAAGAATAATAAGGGCTTCTACAGGTATGAATGACAAAGCAATGGAAGCAGAGACAGATATCATGGGAAGAGTACAGGGACACTGCCCAGTTGTGTAGGGATGAGCTCAGCAAGGCCAAGGTGCAGCTGGAGCTGAACTTGACAAGGGATGCAAAGAATAATAAGGGCTTCTACAGGTATGTTAATCAGAACAGGAAGGAGAAAAGCATAACCCCCTCTGATGAATATGACTGGAAAGCTGGTAACAATAGATAAGGAGAAGACTGAGGTACTCAACAACATTTTTGCTTCAGTCTTCACTGAAGCTTCTCTTCTCGCACCTCCCAAGTCGATGGAGCGCAAGACAGGGACCAGTGGGCCAAAGTCCCTCCCACCTTAAGAGAAGATCAGGTTCATAACTACCTAGGTATGTTAATCAGAACAGGAAGGAGAAAAGCATAACCCCCTCTGATGAATATGACTGGAAAGCTGGTAACAATAGATAAGGAGAAGACTGAGGTACTCAACAACATTTTTGCTTCAGTCTTCACTGAAGCTTCTCTTCTCGCACCTCCCAAGTCGATGGAGCGCAAGACAGGGACCAGTGGGCCAAAGTCCCTCCCACCTTAAGAGAAGATCAGGTTCATAACTACCTAAGGAATCTGAACCTACGTAAGTCTACGCGAC
>NW_010411060.1:6814-7307 GCF_000710305.1 Buceros rhinoceros silvestris | reverse complement strand
GTCCTCGGTGACTGGGAAAAGGGCAGCACTGCATCAATTTTTAAAAAGAGTAGAAAGGAGGATCCTGGGAACTACTGCCCTGTCAGCCTCACCTCTGTGCCTGGGAACATCATGGAACGGATCCTCACAGAAGCTCTGCTAAGTGCTGATCTGCCTGAAGGCTGGGAGACTTTATAGAGGGATCTGGACAGGTTAGATCAATGGTCTTGTTGAATTTCATACAATTTGCCTCAGCCCAAGTGTTGGGTCCTACATTTAGGCCAAAACAACTCCCTGTGGCACTACAGGCTTGGGGAGGAGTGGCTGGAAAGCTGCACAGCAGAAAAGGACCTGGGGGTGCTGGTCGACAGCTCATTTGAGCCAGCAGTGTGCCCAAGAAGGCCAGTGGCACCCTGGCTTGTATCAGCAACAGTGTGGTCAGCAGGAGGAGGGAAGTGATTGTCCCCCTGTACTTGGTGCTGGTGAGGCCACGCCTTGAGTACTGTGTCCAGTT
>NW_010411060.1:781-6270 GCF_000710305.1 Buceros rhinoceros silvestris | reverse complement strand
GAGAGGAAATGGCCTTAAGTTGCATCAGGGGAAATTTAAGTTGGATATCAGGAAAAATTTCTTTACACAGAGTGTCATTAAACATTTGAACAGGTTGCCCAGGGAGGTGGTGGAGTCCCCACCCCTCGAAGTGTTTAAAAGACATGTAGATGTGGCACTGAGGGACTGGCAGTGCAGGGTGAACGGTTGGACTCAATGATCTTAAA
Source organism: Buceros rhinoceros silvestris (assembly GCF_000710305.1). NCBI lineage: Eukaryota > Metazoa > Chordata > Aves > Bucerotiformes > Bucerotidae > Buceros > Buceros rhinoceros. Next base: position 6,064 of record NW_010411060.1, on the reverse strand, counting down.
CCAGATGATTCTGTGATTCTTCAGAATTGTAAGTCCTTTGTAAATAAGGAATTCTCTGGGAAAACAACATGCAGCATGAAAGATCATTTTCTAAATCAATTTCTCTGCTAGGTACTAGCATTTATCTCCTCTCTGCATTTTAACTAGCTAAAGAAGAAACTTACAGAGTAAGAATTTGCAGCTGCACACCCCACAAGTAAAGCAAGAACTTGAGGCATGCATCAGATTTGCTTAGTGGCTAGAAGGCTGGCATACATTGGAAAGCTCTGCCAGCTCACCTCCATCAGCTAGGACTGTACAAAGTAGCACCCTTGTAAGGATCACATCAGCAGAAGCCCAGAAGAGTGCTACTGCATTTCAGGAAGGTGTAATATCAATCCCAACAGAAAAACTTCCTGCCTCTGAGAGCAAACGGTGCAGTTTCTCTGCAGGGCTCTGCCAGTACAACTGCTTGTACAGTGTAGACAAACCTACAGACAGGCTTAGTCCAAGTCATCCAACCAACAGCACTTTCTTTGTGGGCAGGCAATGCCAGACCTTTCGCATATTTTATTTCTGAAGATGATAAGCTCTGTGGCTTGCCAGGTCCTGGGAAGTATGTCCCCCAGCCTATAAGGTCACATGAAAAACTAAGAAAAAGTCACAGCACTGGAGGCTGCCGGGGAGCATGCCAACAGATAATCCCTACACATAGATGGCCTCAGCTGGTGCCACAAAGCAGCTGCTGCTGTGGGCCTTCCTCCCACTCCAAGATCCACACAGGACCATTGGAACACATCACAGAAGACTGCACATCTGCTGCATAGAACACTGCAATTCAGCATGGATGTCCACATTAACAGATAGCATTACTGACACCACAGAGGTACAGTACTATTATGAAACACCTCTTGCATACAGCCTTTTCTCTCATGAGGCGGCAGAGCAAGTTGTGTCTTGTTGCACAAATACAGCTAGAACGGATAAAGCAAGAACTGCTCTTGCTGGAGTACTAGATGAGCTGGAGTGTCTTTTTAACAAACATCATGATAAACAATGTAAATACTGCATAGAAATGCAAGTAACTCTGGTCTCTGTGCTGAGAGAAATCTGAGAGTTTGATGTTAGACACGGGACAAGGTAAGGGGAGAAAGAGGCCCCACCACCACACCCAACCTCAGAATATCCCCAGACATGGAGCAGGTTACTTACTCTCCACACCTTGTTGGTGGAAAGCCCGTACCAAAGCACCAAGTTCTGGAATCCTGGAGCACTCCCTCAGGTTGCTGCAAAAATCAGGCAAGCTGCAAAACAAAACCAAGTCATGTATTAGAGTTTCTGTTTATGAAGTGCCAAGAAGGGATTAATGAAAACTACCGAGCAGGTTACCAAAAGAAACCCACACGGCTTCTCTCTGTGGCAGTGGGAAACAGCAAGGCAATGGGAGCCTGGGAATCGGATGAATACAAGTGACTGAACAACCCAAACAGCCACCTTCAGTTTAAACCCTTAAATAACATCTGCATTCAACAATGCGCTCAAGGGAGAATTAAAAGCAGAACAGAGGATCCATATTACAGTACGGGGATCTTTCCAAACCAGGCAGGTGTCGCAAGCTGCTGTTGGGACTATGACAGCTAATAGACATCTAAGAGACAAGCCACAAAGCATGCTTTAAATTCTCTCTCTCTGCACTGCATTACAGATCTGCACTTTTCCACATGCATAAACACTGAATATCAGGAAGAAAATTAATTTAGATTATGAAGATGAGCCACAAGTTAAAAAAAAAGCAGCAAAAAGTCCTCACTAAACAGTATGTTCATAACCTAATTTAAAAATAAAGTGAAAAATCATCTTTTCAATTACGCTAGTGTTCAGTCGACATCAACTATGTAACTTCTTTTTGCAAAGTCTGTATGCTATACCACAGTTGTTTCTTGACTGTTCCACCACCTGGTAAATGATTACGTTAGTGCTATGGGGTTTGGTAGTGAAAAAAATATTGGGATTGATGCCACAGTGATAGAAGCGAGGTTATCTCCCCATCAAAAGATATTCAATCAGCAGCAGCAAATCTATCAGTGAGACTATGTTCTAGGATTCAAGGTATATTACTCAACTTTGTATTTGTTTTCCCATCTGGAGAAAATAAACGTGCAAGACCAAAGAAACAAATCTCCTCTGCTGTGGAGCTTAATTTTTTTTTTCTTTGTTAAAGCAAAAGCCAGGCTAAATCAAGCCAAATTATATTCCATTTTAAGGCAGATTTCTTTTTTTCCTGTCCTTGTTCTAACAGAAATCCAAGAACTATGAATCCTAGGAAGTACTGAGACAGAACAGATCATTTAAGAGAGCTAAAAATGTTCTTGTTAAAAATCGTATTTATCATTGGAAACTTGCAAATGGATCTAAGACAGATGAAAAGTATTTTTAAAATCTAAAGCTTTTTGAAGAAATCAAGAAAATATACTAATTATCTTTGCCAGAATGAAATTGCACCATTAAAAAGAACTACTCAGGGAGACAGCAAGAAAACGAAACAATGCTCATATTCTAATATTCTAACCCAATTTAGCAGGCACATTTGTGGATATTTGTATTATACAAACAGATTTCAGTATTCCAGAAAAAAAAAAGTGAAAGAAAAAAACATATTGTGTTAATGTCTTCATACCAGTAAAGCCAAGAATCTAGTGATTTCCTTCTAAGATTCACAAGTTTTACACAAACAAAATTTACTGGGTTAAGTGTTGAGACCCCAAACTTCTCCATAGACTGGGCATGCATACTAACTGTTTTCAAAATAATTTTAAGGGCTTTTTCCTCCCAAGGTAAACAAACGTGCTGGCATGGCCAATTTTATAATTAACCCTCTTCATCCTGCACATGAAACCTCATATTCTTTAAACCAAGACTACTATAATGGCAATAGAAACAGTAGTTAATTCAATTTTAAAAAATATGCAATACCTCAAAAAGCATTTTACACCTGAAACAAGAGAATTTTTCTATCCAAACTAAGACAGAGTCAGCTCCCAGCTCTGACGTCAGAGGAATGCCTGAAATACAAAATAGCTGAAATACAGGTCTAAGGTAAGAATGACCAAGTTGTCCAACAAACCAGCAGACAGGAAATTGCAAAACAAGAGTTTCAACAAGAGTCATCTGACCTCAGATCCCAAGGGATATTAACACTGATGACAAATTCCTGAAACTGCGTTACCAAGCAACCAACATTTTCTATTTCCCAGTTGAGAATCTCTCTCACACCCTGAGTGTCCTTCCCTTTCGGTCCCGCTGAACACATCCACCTCCCCACCCACATTTTTACCGTGTTGCCTGGCTTGAAAATTATCAGGGTTGAAAACTCTCAGGGATGAAGAATTTTTTTCTTCCTGTTTATAAATCTTACTATTTCAAAGAAAAGCTCAGCTAGCCAACAGTGCAACAAGCCCATTCTCCCAGACCTATGCAAGCTACAATAATTAATTTAGGACTTTATTAAAAGCAGTAAATTGGAAGGCAGATAGCATGCAGGCACTGATACGCTTCTTAGAAAATGAATTAGCAAATGTTTAACGCCCACAGATGACAAAGGAGGAACATGCTGTTACAGTTAATGAAATAAACAACTGGCTGGTTGAGGTAATACTAGGTGCAAGTTTTAAAAATTAAATAGTCCTATTTCCTTCTTTTGCAAAGATAGGGGACAGTTTCATGTACTTAGAGCAAAATTAGATATTACTGGGTACTTGGATTTCCATGGGACACACACTTGTGATCCAGCCCTCAGCTAGCCTCAGAAACGACTGAGATCTTAAAGGCGCCACCGTGCAACGTGATCTTGGGCATGTCACATAATTTCAGTTAGAAATAATAAAATCAAACAGAAAATACAGCCAGCAAGAAAAAACTGGGGAGTTATCACCTCTGTGGAGATGCTAGAACATAATCTAGATCTATTTTGTAGATCTCTTGAAACAGAGACAGACACTTACCCAAGAGACTCCCCTCAGATCTGCAATGTCTAAACTCAGACCAAAGCTACTTTCTTAAAGTTTAGCAGGAATTTACCATGCTAGGAATCACTGCAGCTTTTTTCTGCCACCTCCACTGAAGCCTGTGCTTGTGCCTGGTGCCCTCTTGCCAAGAGCTAAGAAGGTTATCAGGTTTGATCACTCTCCAACCTTCTTGCTCTTGGTAAGGAACTTTAGGTTAAATATTAAAAAGGCAGATTTTTTCAATAGTTAAATTTCAGCTGGAGTCATTCAGTACCAAAATAGACTTGATACTTCAGCAACTTTTTCTTGAATCACATACTATAAACAAATGGTGTGTTCCTCAGCAATGGAATTGCATTTTTATTCTTCTCACCTTTAAATCAGAGAAAAAAACCGCACTAGCAAGGTTCTCAGATGCTTCTGTTAACTTAAACTAGGCTACACTGATTTAAATCCACTTAATCTAAAAAGTGAGACCAAAAATAAAAATATTCACCGACTCTTCTCTCGTCCCCACTGGGCAACTGCTACTCAAATGGCCCCAGCAAAAAGCAGCCAGCCTGGACTTGGGGGTGGCACATCTCTCCAAGGAGAGCAACAGATAGTCTTCTGCTTCTTCACGTCGAAAGCTCATTTTGTAGGTGTTAAGGGTCGAGTGACCGAGGTAATAATAACTTTAATAACTCCTCGAATCCTTAACGATTCCTTCTATCTTGCCAGAGACAGAAAGGTTTTAAAGGGGAAGGAAGAAATTCACACCTCGGTCTGCATTCGGAAAAAACTGAAACAAACTTTTAATAAACAATAAATCCATACGACTATTTACTATTATATATATAGGCACAAACCAAGAAAAAGGGAAAAAAATGAAGAAGAGAGGACTTAGATAACCAGAGTTCTGTACAGTTCTGTCCAAGGTCAGTGCTCCTGGTAGGCAGGTGGTTCAGGGCAGGCAGCCAAGTGACGCAGTGGCAGTAGAAAAGCCTTGCTTCGCTCTGGCCTGGTCGGATCCCTCTCACGCCGGGAAAGGGGGGGCGCGGGCAGCCTCTGGGCAGCTGCTCTCAGTCCCTGCGGCGAGATGGGGGGAATCCTGCGCACGGCCGATTTTCACGGCAGGAGAACTCCCTTCACAAAACAGCTGGGAGTGCGAATATTTCACCCGATTTTCAGACAACACAGAACTCACGGCAAGTGCAGTTCGGAGTCTGTAGTCTGTAGTTCTCAGGCAATCCCAAGGTGCAGGCCTTCAGGCCTCGGCTTGTCTCAGGCTGCTCAGGCCCTGGGCCCGTCGGCAGGGCGG
>NW_010411060.1:0-726 GCF_000710305.1 Buceros rhinoceros silvestris | reverse complement strand
GGACGCAGCCCCTCAGGTCTGGGGCTGGTCACTCGCCGGGTCGGCTCTGGCCGGGCCTGGTCGGCCTTGTCAGGCCTGGATGTCTGCCAGCAGGTCCACAGCAGGCCACCTCCATGCAGCGAGTCCGGAAGGCAAGAGAGCGAACCTCCCACTGCTTGCTGCCTTTATAACCTTGACCACGTAACACTGCACCTGGCTCTATTTGGCCAGTTAAATGCGGAATTATCGTATTTGCATGGAATAATTCTATTTGTCCATTTCCCAAAACAAGGAAGCTTCAGCTCAAACCGGGACAGTAGGAAAATACACCCACCTATTTGCATCAGGGAATACATCAAGGATGACATCACTCTGGAGCACTCCTCCTGTATCCTTTATACTGATGGCTACGTATTACTAACAGCCTCAAAAACTGCTCTTGGGCAGAGGGTAAGAGCGTAAAATCAGTAACGTGCACTTGGGCAGGGATTCAGTTGCTCTTGGAAAAATAACTACAGATTTCCCTGTTCTTGCACTTTTAGAATGAAAAAAATTCTAATATTACATATGTATTACACATGTACAGTACTCATCACATGGAAATGAGTGAACTGGGAGCAGTAGGAAACTGGTGAGTTTTCATACTGCAGTTTTCTCCAGGCACACACAGACATGCAGAAGTGCTGCATTTATGTTACTAGACTGAGGATTCTGCCTTAAATTGTCTTTCAAAGAGGATCCCACCTA
>NW_010411059.1:29331-37834 GCF_000710305.1 Buceros rhinoceros silvestris | reverse complement strand
GAAGTGTTAGGCTTAGCTTAAAAAAAAAGACCACCCCGTTTATTTAACCTTGTAACTCCACTGCAGGTATCAAATTCAAAGCTAGATGGGCACTTTTGCTTCTCAGTCTTTGACAACTGAGTCAGGGACATTGCTTGAAGGGGAAAGGAAAAAAAAAAAGAAAAAATCAGGGACAACTGGCCTCAAGGGGAAAAATGAAGACCTAAAAATCTATTAATATTACTTTAATTATCTGTGTTCTTGATGGAATTCTCACAATTCTTTAAAGCAGTGAGTTGGCTTTTTTCTTACTCTCTCTTTAGGCAGTGGAGAAATTTCTTTGGGAAACATTTAGAGCACACTTCTCATGCTCATGGTACTATGAATTCATTAACCGATTAATCCTCAGATTTCTTGTGCTGTAGTTAAATACATTATCCCCATTACACAGAGAATTGCACAGAGAGGTTAAGTATGTTCCTATAGACTAGCCTACATCCCCACTTTATGTCTTGTTACACTTTCTTGTGACTTTGATTTTTCTAGTCACACTAGAGACAAGATGCAGAAGTCAAAGAATTGCTCCAACATAATAGTTATTCCCTAAATTCACATAAGCCATTGATAAGACCTGGTAGTCCTTCTAGAAATCTAAATAGAGCTGATTTGACTCCTTTTCTTCAGAAAGAACCTTTTTGAAGGCATCTCCTTAGTTATAGCACTTAGATTAAGTTCATCGTATCTGACTTGCATATGTCTTCTTTCAGACATAGGACTAGTTAGCAAGCACACTTTTATACCTACAAAGTTGAAGGATTTAGTTCAAGAGGAAGAAATAAGATTTTTAATAAAAGATAAACTAAATCAGTGTTAAGGAGAAAGATAATTCAATCTATTAAAAAACCCCCCAACAAATGAAATAAAAAAACAGAATCCCAAATGACCAGCAGCAAATCCTACTTTGCCTAGGCCCACATGGTCAGTGAGTACTTCGCTAAAACCAGGAACAATCAAAAGGCTTCAAACCAGATCCAAATATGAGGCAGGGCTCATCTTTTCACTGGCTAGAATGGACTTCCTCTCTTTTAAGAACTGTAACAAATCACAACTAGAATTGAAGAGACAGAAGAAAAGGTACATAGAGAACAAAAAAATGATGAGCAGTGTGAACCAAAAGCCTCACAAATTATGTCACTTACGTGCTGCGTTTGTCCACATTCTCTGTGCAAGTCACAGATCTGTTATCAATAACAGCAAACCGTAAAGAGAGGCTTTTCTTTTCTATAAAGGACAGTTTATGCACAGTAGCTGTGAGGGTAATGGACGTGAAATTTACAAGTAATAAATTCTGGTTCATCTGAGAAACTTTTGGAGCTTCTTGAGTCATTATTACTTCTCCACAAAAGAACAGAGTTCACAAGAAATGTTAATTTGCTTCTTTGGGGGGCATGTCAGAGCAGTATTCTTTAATAATGTACAACACACAGCAGGCAGAATGGGAAATTTAATGGAAACCTTTGGAAAATTATAACTTTAATCTTCAGTTTAGAGAAGGCCTCAACATTCTTAGTGTTATCTAGAAACCAGCCATCCTTACTGACTCTTTAGAGCATCCAGTGCCCTGAATTGGCTACACTAAATGGAAATTTTCGCCTAAGTCTGTAGACATACTTAACATGACAGGAAGCACAGCCAAGAGTTTGTAGCTCACAAATACCCTCTAACTAATAAAAAATGTTTTTGGAGTGTATCTCTGAAAAAGTAATTCCAGTGGTAAAGAAGACTACCTGAAAATTTCAGAGGAATGTAACTGAAGTAAAAAAGCAAATGCAAATAAACTTATATTAAATAATGAACACATTATTGACTTAATATGCATCCAGAGAGATGAAAAATCACTTGCACTTCCTCACTTTAATTTGTCTCAATTCTTATTCATTAAAAACAAAACCTGGTGTCATCCATTTAAACAGACTGTAAAAATCTTATGCTATGCGGTTAGTTCAAGGTATCACAGAAAAATATTGAAAAAGAATCCCTCCTATTCAATATATGCTAAGCATTTGCAGGAAGAAAACCAAAGGATTCCACAATAGGAGTTGCTGACACTGTGAATATATTATTAAAAAAAAAACAAACCCAACCCCAACGACAGCTGCTGATCAGACTTGTACCAAGGCACACGTCTAATAAGCCATGAGTACCATTCTCAGGACTTCAGTATTTGCTGCCTCAGGCACTTTGGAAAACTAAGTTCTGCAGGTTTCAGCCATGCTGCTCTTCCTGCACGACAATTTCCCTCCCAAACTATCCTCAGTTAGATCAACATCACTTCAGCTCCACAAATAGCATCTGTGGGAGAAGCACCACCATCAACCAATCAAGGTTTCTAACAACAGGGAGTAGTTGTCTTTCTAGTAGTCTACCTAAAATGTGGCTGAGGGTTGATCAGCTGTTACAGTGTTGCTCCCTAGAGGAGCAGCAAAAAAAGGGCGTTCTTGTAAAACAGATAACAACGGGGGCAAAAAAAAAAAAATCATCCATCTAATGTTTAGTTCCTCACACCCGCACATAATGCTTTGCTACCTTAACCAAGTCAGCTTTTGACCTGAGCTTCTATCTACAGAGGAAAGATAGTTACAGAAGTTTGACATGCCTTTTACCCATCTAGAGCCTTGATTTTGACAATGCTGGCCATACAAACAGAGAGGACCATGAAGAAGTCAACTTTTGATTTCTTTAATTCTAAGTCCCAGGAGATCCTTCAGGTATTTGAATACAGTAACATAGTGCTAAAACAGTCTCACTTACAACCTTCAGTCCTGGGAGATAAACACAATAGCTAAGTCTTACCTGGTATGTAATTTAGGACTGTTGTTGTATTTGCCATTCCCATACACGAGCATTAAACGTGCCTTTTGCACATTAGAATCTGACGTTTTGTATTAAAGTGCATTGCTTAAACTTTCAAAAAGTTTAGATGAGATTAAATCAGGTTACACCCTAAGTTAGTCTACCTGTCCATTTGCTCCAACACATTTTTCTTGAAGGCCTGTAAGTCGTTACTTCAGAGGGAAAAAACCCCAGTATGCACCTGTCCCACTGCTCTGTGGTGTGCACAGTGGGAAAGGGAGAGAGGAGAAATTCCTTCCTGACCCTACTAAGCCCTCACCTCCTATTTTGAAGTTTGATATTCAATTAACCTTTTCATCTTCGCATGCATAGTTATAAATCTTGTTAACAGTCACAGAGTTATCCTAAAAATAAAATAAATAGTAAAAAGGAGAAAAAAAACCAGCAGCATTAAACGCTCTGACCTTCTGTAACAGTGAATTCCAGCAGTGACAACTGGCCGTGAAAAATAACATTTCTTTCACTTGGTTCTAATTTACTCCCCTCTCTTTCATAAGATAGTTCAATATCATTGCATTAAGAGGTGGGTTTAAAAAGAACTGATATCTGTTACGGGAGAGAACCGTCAATCGCAGCTGTATAACAGTTATACCCAAATCGTTATTGATGCCATCTGAACATGGGAGAAAGGCCGGGAAGGGCCCCTACTATTGCTAAGATTGGTTTCTATTTCTGGACTTTTAATATAATTTGTTTTCATTTTCACTGAATCTTCTTCTTTGAGTCTTTGTGGGTCATTTTTTAAGTGAGTGCTCCTGACAGGAAAATTAACAGTAATTCTGTGAATCTCCATATTTCTTTGATAGCTATATGAAAGCATGTACTTTATTTCTCTCTTCAGCTGATATTTGGAAGTTCTGATTTATTACCAAATAATATTATAGATGAAACACGGGACCCTGTAGCACCCTCAGTATCACAACTTTCAAAAGATATCATGTAGATTCAGGAACTGGCTCAGCACAGGCAGTTCCCTGCAGAGAGCCATTTCAGTGGGCACAGGATCTCCCCATAACGATGACATTCCCAGATCATATCCTAATTTACACATGATGAGGCAGAAAAAAGTTATCAGTAACATTAATCTAGTTTTTCTAACATGCAATTATTATGATGTAGGCTGTAGGAAGATCTGCCTAACTTTAAAACTTGGTGTACTCAAGGCTCACTAGATAAATATTTCATAAGACAAGACAAACAACCGTGGGTCTCCACCCCCTAATTTATGTAGGACCTGTTCCATTTGACAATGCTATTTCAATCTAAATAGCACTGAGATTCCCCTGTTTTAAAAGCACAAACTGACAAATACCCTTCATCTTGCATTGCTATTTTTTAAAATTTTTTTAAAAATGAAGTGCTGATAGAAAGCAACTGACTGACAGACCTATCAGGAGACCATGTGCCACAAGCAAGTGTTCCTCTGCCACTGAGCGGGTGCCCAGAGTCTCGGGGAAACCTGCTAGCTCTGAGAGGTTACTTCAGTCGACATGTCTACTTGTTTTCTGCTTTACCTGGCATAGCTTCAAACAAGAAGTCATCTGAGAGGTCTGTAGTTAAGAGGACATCTGTGCATTAGGAAATAGACTTGCTTCAGTGACCACCAAATAACCTTTAAATGAAAGCTTTACCCTACTGCCAACTTTAAGGTTGTTCTCTGTATATGAAGAGGTCCAGGTTAATAGGACCATTTGAATTCTAAGTAGTAGCCCAGACACTGACTCCATCTGTCCTGTCACACTTTGAGTGAAACATGCACTCCTGGGCTTCTGTCACCACTTCTAAATAACGTGGATAATCTTGCCTTTGCTTAATGAAATAATTTGAGGACTAAATTAGTTCATTTTTTTTCAGATGCAAAGTATTCTTTTTTTTTTCAATTTCTTCATTGTATTTCTCCACAGCTTAAACACGTGAATACATGTATATCTGCAGAAGTGTGTGTGCATGTATGCACACATGCAGATAGATAAGTAGAAAGTAATTTCATTTGGCCGTTACCAAATAATTGAACATTAAATATTTACTGCTTTTCAACAGACAGTGCATGTTACGGCCTTGAATACCTTACCATATAGGAAGAAATACTAAACCAGAATCAAGAGTTGCTCTTCTGGGCAGACTAAGTAAATACATAAATAAATAAATCTGTGCAGTACATACCGAGGATTTCAAAGCTTTTTGCTTTTTTAAAACTACATTATTATTATTGCATTTAGTTGAGAGTTTGTGTCTTATCCTTTAGCCTCACTACACAAAACTCAGAAAGTGGTTATGAAATAAAGTCAACCTTAGAGTAAACAGTGTTACCAGAGTGAATTAACGGGAACTGTGGCTAAGGTAGATTTATTTTGCCTCCCTTTAAACTCATGTTATAGATCCCCCATGTTGCCTGAGCCATCCTGTTAGGTATCTCTCTTAGAAGCTGTTATGCTACTGGAGAAAGGACACAGTGTCTAATAGCTGTAAGACTTCTCGAGTGTGAACTGAACAAAAAAAACCCCTGAGAAAATAAAACAGAAGGAAAAATGGTGTCAAGTAATCCATTTTGGCACAGGAGAGAATGCTGTGCTCTATGTATGTAACATCTTTTCAATCTTATCTAGGTTAAAAGGAAAGCAGAGAATAAATTATCCCTTCTCTTGCTTCATCTGCCCAGTGAGTACTAAGTATTAAGCCAAATTCTTCTAATGCCAAATCCTTCTGTCTCTAAGCACCCAGCTAGTCAACCTCCTTCATCTCTGAGAATCTCTTTCAAACTCCCTCTTATTCACCACTTTGCAGAGTTATTTTCTTCTCCAGGACTTTCCTGGCTCCTGCTGACAATGCCTTATCATACCTCATACGTATCATACCCTGTGTACATAGAATTTCACTCTTCTCTCTTACTGGCACTTCTTGTCTTTCTGATATTCGCCCTCCTATTATTCACCACATTTCACAATCATGGACCTTGCTGCTATCTTCCTTTTACCCCTTCTTTCCTTCCCCTTCAGGGGTTCTACAAGGGTGAAAGAGATGCAAGGCACTTTCTGCCAAAGCCACCTCACAAACATGCTGTGTGAAAAATGAGTCACAAATGGAGGAGAAAGCCAGTGGGGGAAGCAAGAGAAGCAGGGAATATGCTGACACCTGCAGCCACAGTTTCTACAGGAGAGCAGTCACTTCAAGATGTGCTCAGTCAGGTCTGAGAGGTCAAATAGGGTATGAACAACAAATGCAGAGACAGCACTCCTAGCAATTGCCAAAGGACATGCATGTGTTTCTGTATGATGTCTGTCCATCTCACTCCTAGTTCCTCTCCCAAACCCCGTTTATAACTTTTGGCTCATTCTAGCCACAGGTTCAGGCTATAATAAAACCAGAACAAGGGCTGATTATGTTCTGAGGAGAAGCCCCCAAGCTTCAGTCACTGGGAAAGGTGTACGCAGAGAAGTCAGAAAAGCTGGAAAACTAGCTTTGAGAACATGAAGCGTTATAGTGGAGAAGAATTTGTAGAAAAGGTTTGATGAAAGAAAGAGAAGAGCAGTGGCAGAGCACAGTGAGGTCACAGTTTAGATCCAGTAGCTCTTCATGTCTTTTATTGTCACACAGCAGAAGAGCTCAGATTATTCTGGATATTGGAGTGAAAGAGCCAACCAAAACCAAACCATTTTGTGATCTCCATCTACATCTTCACTCCTGCTGAGAAGAGGAGGGAGTTTCAACAGTGACACTGCAAGAAAGGCTTGTCAGCGTCATCACTGAACCAGAAATGCCACATGTTGTCTGTTTGCTTCATATCATGCAAGACCGGAATCAGCTCAGTCTTTACCACTGCAGGCAGTGGAAGAGATTGTCAGAAAAGCTGAGTAATGGAAAACAGAATTATGGTTGCTCTGTAAGCTCATGGTTCAAGCTGGTGAAACCCCAGCACATTAGATTCTTTTCTGTATTCGGAAAAGTTAGCAAGAAGCCTGTTAAATTTGGTGTTTTAACAAAAATATGACTCAGTTATTTTTGAAAGACTAATAGTTCAGACATTGCTAGTTATTTAACACTAGTTATTTAACTAGTTAAATATTTAATGCTGTACTTGTACTTGGCAACTGCAAAGCTGTACATGTTTTTCTACTGCATCCTTAGTTAGCAGTAAACATCAGTATTATATTGGGACTTCTAACAAGACTAAGGTTTCATTGGGTCAGATACAGCACAAAATGTGTAGCAAAATCGTCCTCACAATGAATACTGTACACTCTGATTACACAAGAAAAAGAAGAGTTAGGAAGTGAAACAAGAATGTCAAGCGTATTCCTAAAGTCATACACCATAAAAACTGAAGGAGAACTTGGACCTCCCAAGTTGCAGTATACAGGAAACTCCTGAACCGAACTATTCACTCTCTTTCCTAGGTGCATTTGGGCACCAGCTAGTCTCTCTTGAATAGACACACGTTTCCAGCATCAGGATCCCAGAAACATTTGATAACTTCTTGTAACTTTGGTAGCTGTGTGCTGGCTTTAAAAAAAAACCTCAGTAAAAAGTAAATGTCACATCTTGCCTGAGATTTGCTGTCCAGTACAATTATTGGTGCTAGGTTTTTCCAACAAACATGAAATTAACTGAACCAAATGAAGACCCAGGTAGAGGAAGATGACCTCTAAATCTGAGAACTGTATGAATCACACTCTTTATATGAAGAGTCAAATAATTCTCCATGCCAGAAGGCACTAATTGGTCATTACATAGTTGGATATTAACATGTCTAAAAGCCTCTGAAAGAGTTCATAGATCCTTCATCTAGGAGAGAAATGTTTCCATATCTAAGAATGTTTTTCTGAAACACATTTTCAGACTGTTATTTTCAGGAAGAATTCCTCACGTTTCCTTCATTCCTTTCTCTCCAAAAGAAATACTAAATCAAGGTAGCTGAAAAAACTATTTGAAATTTCTTGCTTTGATGCATTAAACATAATTTTCTTCTCTCTGTGTTTTCATCATAACATCATCATTATAGTTGACATTTACCTTATTCCACAGTATTTCTGTCATAAATTAAGAAAGAACCATTAGATCTGATGACATGGCAAGGAAGAAAGTACCTAACTAACACGATAAATTATTTGTGGTGATTTTTAAGATAATTCAATTTTGTCTGTGCAGTACCTAAAATTAAAATAAACAACCTATTTTTCTCAGTTGGATCTGCCTTCTGCAGGTACTTTTCACATAATATTTACCCTATATAACTATCCCAACAGGTCGGGAAAGGCCACGTAACTCCAAAGTGCTACTATTTCAATGAAAGCCAGTCAGAAAGACATGACTTCAAAGAGTCTCTTGAAAACATACAGTTCTAATAAAACCCTACAATAGGTGGAAAAAAGGAAATTATCTTCTAATTATGACCCACTTTTCGTTGATGCCTACTTCATTTGTTTAGAATTACTAACAAGTGAATTTTGATGAGAAAAGCTGCATTTTCTGTTTTGACTGGGTTAAACATTTTCTTCACATTAGTGAAGTCGTGCTGATAAATTGAAACAATTCCTATTAGCATGACTGTAATATGTGTTTTGGATTACTCCAGATATTGAATGTTCCTGTATCATTCTCATCCCCCCCCCCC
>NW_010411059.1:23972-29243 GCF_000710305.1 Buceros rhinoceros silvestris | reverse complement strand
TTCCCCCCCCCCCCCCCCCCAAATTCTACACTATCTATTTATACTACAAGCTTTCCAACCATTAGTGTTCTCTGTGTTCTGAGTCTCTTTTCACTTTTCCTCTTTTTTACTTTTCTTGTCTGTCTTTTTCATCAGCTTAAGTCACAATGAATAAGAGGAGGATCAGTATATATTTAGGTGACCAGTGAAGTATAGTATCTTTCTCAGCACCTACATGTTGCATGAAATGCTGAGAACAATTTCACCACTGGAGATGATGATGATGTGCCCCATTCTGTTGTCCTTTGCCTTTCGAGTATGTGGTCTATTCTGAAAAGGCAAGTACTAACAATAACTTAGCTCTTAAGTATTACTTGCACTGAATGCTTTCTGCTTCCCAGTAATTAAGAGCCTAACCACCCTCCCACCTCAGAAGTTACTCCACAAAGCCTCGTTTTAATCTTCAGAAAAGAAGTGTTGTCAAAGTGTAGTGAATAGCTCAATAACTTCCAGTAGCTCCATTGGTCATTTGGCCATGGAACAATGGGAGGTGTTCGATAAGCAGAATGCTTACTTATGTTACCCTATACCAACAACATAATTCAAGTGCTTAGCAAGGTCTGAAAGAAAAAGCACTTTATGCACCTTAAAAAACCCCACCTGCTAATTACTTTACTAGACAATTCTCCAAGTAGTATAACACTGTAAATGCATATAAATTATTCTTGTAGATAAGCAAGTACTTGTTTTATGACTCTTCTTACATGCACAAATCTGAATGAACTTCTGTTGACATGTGAGCTACTTGACAAGCTGTAAACCATTTAGCCTGAATATCTGTGGCCTGATAGCATACATCTCTCGGATATCACAGAGTTATTCAGGTTCAGTACATTCTGCCTCACTGAAAGTCTGCTGTAAATACTGTGTTATTATTCCCCACTTTTACTCTTTTTCCACATAAACAGACAATGTCACACATTTATGCAAACATAGAGAGTTTTGGTTCTTTAACGTATTTTACTCCTCAAGTAATTGCAGGGAAGTGTAGTGGAATTGCTTAAGGAGCAAAGGACAGCTGATAGTGGTATGCACATGAGACTCTGTCCCTTGACTTGTCCAAGTTAACTGATGAGCTACAATTCCAGATTTTAAACTGCCACTCCTCCAAAGTGAATTTCATACTGACACAGGGAGCACCCAGTGAGAGAAAAACAAGTAATGCATTAAATCACTTTATTTTTTTTTTCTGCTAGAAAGCTATTACCTGGTTGCAATTACTGAAATGTGATGGTATGAATCCCATGACTGGAGTGCAACTGTTGAAGGCTACAGGCTGTTGAGAAGGGAAAGTGAGGAAGGAGGAGAGGAGGTGTTACCCTCTATGTGAAGAAATGGATAGTGTGAGGAGCTGTCCCTTAAGAATAGACACAACCAGGTCCAAAACTAATGGTTAAGAGTAAGAGGCTGAGGCAATAAAGGGAACCTCGTGGCTGGTGTCTACTACAGGCCACCTGATAAAGGGGAGATAAAAGATGAAGCATTCTTACTCCAGCTACTGGAGACATCACACTCACAGGCTCTTGTCTTGCTAGGGAACTTCAACCCCCCCAACATCTACTGGAAAAGTATCACGGTGAGCTTGGAGTGCATTGAGGATAACTTCTTCAGCCGAGTAATAGACAGCCCCACCAGAGAGGGTGCAGTATGGGACCTGATGATCAACAATGCAAATGAGTTCATCAATAATGTCAAGATTGGAGGCAGCCTGGGCTGCAGCGATCATGCAATGGTAGCGTTCACAGTCCTGAGGGATACAGGTCAGGCAAAGAGTAAAGACAGGACCCGGAATGTTGGGAAAGCAAACTTCCAGATCTTCAAGGAGCTGGTCAGTAGGACCCCCTGAGAAATGGCCCTCGGGGTCAAGGGACCAGAACAGGGCTTTCCAGAGAGTGCAAGAGCCCTTGATTCCCAGTTGTAAGAAATCAGGCAAGGAAGGGAAGAGCTCAGCATGGCTGAGTCGAGACCTGCTGTCAAACTAAAGGGCAAGAAGGAACTGCACAGGCAGTGGAAGCAGGGACAGGTGTCCTGGGAAGAGTACAGGGCCACTGCCTGGTTGTGTAGGGATGGGGTCAGGAAGGTCAAGGAATGGCTGGAGCTGAACTTGTGTTGGCGAAGGATGCAAAGAATAATACGAAGGGCTTCTGCAGGTATGTCAACCAGAAAAAGAAGGTCAAAGAAAGCGAACCCCCTCTGATGAATACGACTGGCAAGCTGATAACAACAGATAAGGAGAAGTCTGAGGTAGTCAACAACTTTTATTTTTTTTTTTGTGACTGAGGAACCTGAACATACATAATTGTATGAGACCTGATGAGAGGGAATTCCTGAAGGAATTGGCTGAGGTAGATGTCAGGCCAGTCTCCTTGATATTTGAAAAGTCCTGGCAGTCAGGTGAAGTCCCTGGTGACTGGAAAAAGGGAAACATTGCTCCCATTTTTAAAAGGGGTAGGAGGGAGGACCCTGGGAACTACCGACCTGTCAGCTTGAGCTCTATGCCTGGGAAGATCATGGAACAGATCCTCCTAGAAGCTGTGCTAAGGTGCAGGGAGGGACAGTGAGGTGGGTTTGAGACAGCCAGCGTGGCTTGACCAAGGGCAAGTTCTGTCTGACCAAGCTCCTGGCCTGCTATGATGAAGTGACTACATCGGAGGACGGAGAAGAGCTATGAATGCCATCTATCTGGATTTTTGTAAGGCTTTTGACGTGGTCCCTCCCCAATGTCCTTCTTTCTGAAATGGAGAGATATGGATTTGATGGGTGGACAGTTTGGTGGATAAGGAACTGGTTGGATGGTTGCCTCCAGAGGGTAGTGGGCAATGTCTTGATGTCCGGATGGAGACAAGTGACAAGTGGTGTCCCTCAGGGATCCGTACTAGGACCAGTGCCATTTAATAACTTCATCGGTGACATAGTGGGATCGAGTGTACCCTCAGCAAGTTTGCAGATGACACCACACTAAGTGGTGTGCAGTTGACATACCTGAGGAACAAGATGCCATCCAGAGGGACCTGGACAAGCTGAAGAAGTGAGCCCATGCCAACCTTATGAGGTTCAACAAGGCCAAGTGTATGGTCCTGCACCTGGTCAGGGCAATCCATATCAATACAGGCTGGGGGATGAAAGGATTGAGAGCAGCCTTGCAGAGAAGGACTTGAGGGTACTGGTGGATAAAAGACTGAACACGAGCCAAGATGCCATCCAGAGGGACCTGGACAAGCTGAAGAAGTGAGCCCATGCCAACCTTATGAGGTTCAACAAGGCCAAGTGTATGGTCCTGCACCTGGTCAGGGCAATCCATATCAATACAGGCTGGGGGATGAAAGGATTGAGAGCAGCCTTGCAGAGAAGGACTTGAGGGTACTGGTGGATAAAAGACTGAACACGAGCCAACAATGTGCTCTTGCAGCCCAGAAAGCCAACCGTGTCCTGTGCTGCATCAAAAGAAGCATGGCCAGCAGGTTGAGGGAGGTGATCCTGCCACTCTGGTGAGACCTCACCTGGAATACTGTGTCTAGCTCTGGAGTCCTAAGCCCAGGAAAGACATGGACCTGTTGGAGCAGATCCAGAGGGGGGCGACAAAAATGATCAGACACACGGAGCACTTCAGCTATGAGGGCAGGCTGAAAGAGTTGGGGTTGTTCAGCCTGGAGAAGAGAAGGTTCCAGGGAGACCTTACTGCAGCCTTCCAGTGCTTAAAGGGTGCCTATAAAAAGATGGGGACAGTCTTTTTAGCAGGGCCTGTTGTGATAGGACAAGGGGTGATGATTTTAAACTAAAAAAAGGGAAATTCAGACTAGATACAAGGAAGGGTTTTTATGCTGAGAGTGGTAAAACACTGGCCCAGAGAGGTGGTAGAAGCCCCATCCCTAGAAACATTCAAGGTCAGGCTGGATGAGGCTCTGATCAAACAGATCTAGTTGAACATGTCCCTGCTTTGTGCAGGGAGTTCGGACTAGATGACCTTTGAATGTCCCTTCCAACCCCAAGTATTCTACGATTCTATAAAACATTTTTGGCACAAACTGGAAAGCAGGAAATAACCTCATGAGTTTAAAACTCTGAACATATCCACAAACTAGTGTTAGCACCAAGACTTGGTTTCTTGGCTCCCTTTCAAAGAACTTAGTCTCAACTAGGCCAAGGCTAAACACATCTTCTCAACTCTCTTCTTCAGAGAGTTTCAGCGAAATCAGAGGCTTTTTCCACATACAGAAAGCTGAACACATGGATACAACTTTGAAGGACTGGAGTTCAATGCCATACAATTTGTCTATCAGTTCTCTATAGCATTTTTTTACTGCTATTCTTAACAAAATGAAGGAAGCATTAAAAAATCAATAATCCATAGGAACTGCCATGTCTCCTTTTTTTGGATGTCAAAGTCAAATGGAAAAAGAATATATGTACTTTAGTAGATGACAGAGCATAAGCAACTTTAATTAACACAGTCAGAAAAATTCTTCTACCCCCAACTTTGGGTGAAACTATCAGGCACAATACGAAGTACAAGAAGTCTGATTTCGATCTCACTACAAATAGAAAGCAAGCAGCTGCTCATTTGTAAAAGAAAATGATTTTGCAAGAGGGTCTCATCCAAGAATGCTGTACATTTGAATAGATGATTGGAATATTGCCATCAATTTATTTTTTCTTTAAAAAAAAATAAAAAAGGCAAACCTGCCAGTTGAAACAAAAGCTTTGGATGATACATAGCTATCAAAACCCCCCCCAAGCAAGCAAACAAACAAACCAGAAAAAGCAGTATCACAGATTAAGCTCTAAGGCAGCACAGCGTCTGGAACCTGAATCTCTGTACATCAGGTGAGTCCCTGAACTATTAGGCTATAAATTAGGTCTGGCTGAATGGTGTTCAGAGCTTTCAAGTCATGATTCTCCGAGAGGGGAGCTGGGCAGAACAGAAATATTCACCTTCCCTGGATAACCGAGGACAGAGGCTCTGGTACACATCTAGAACTAGAACCTGATACAGAGAGGGTGAAAATGCAGTGCTAGGAACTCAAAAGTATTCCTTGGTACAGCAATTTAAACAAGGCACCTGAGCTTCTCCTGACAGAGCTGTTCCACTTTCTATAAATAATGCTCTTGCTAAGGGAGACTGACTCTCTGCTTAGGCCATTCTCACATATGATTTCATTTGGGTCTTCTGCTTTTGCAGTGAATGGCCCTGTCCATAGAAATAGCGGTTAAATATTCTCCCCCCCCCCCCCC
>NW_010411059.1:16908-23847 GCF_000710305.1 Buceros rhinoceros silvestris | reverse complement strand
CCCCCCTTTTTTTTTTTATGTTGAGGATGCACTTGGTAAGAGATTCTTTCCAGGAAGGATTCAGATTTAAAAACTTTAAAAACATCTGTGAAAACATCTGCTCGTATTACATCCCAAACCTCGGTATATTATAAGTGGCACCACAAATAATTTAAGCTGTTACAGCGAAGTTGCCGTAGTGGGGTGAGCCAGTGGTGCTGAAACAGTTTAACTTTGGTTTTAGAAGTGTTGAGAGACATAAGGCAAAAGACAAAGATGTGCACCCATCTTTGTTTAAAAAAATAAAATAAAAAGAGGAAATGAAAGCCTAAGGTATATTGAGCTGGTCTTTAGAAGAATTAGCAGTAAAAATCAGCACAAGTAGAAGAGCCCATCCCCAACCTGATGCATTTCCAGCAGGTCATAACCATTCAAAGAAAAGCCAGTATATTACACACAGACTTCTTCCTGAGCTCCAGCCTAATATCAAAGTGACTACACTTCGTTTCAGATCCTTTTTAGTACATATAGAGGAGGGACAAGAACGCTTCATGAGAGGGAAATTGCCAGAGAGGCTGAGAAACAGGGTCAGTGTTTCGCAGCACCTAACACTCCCCATCGCTCCTGGCTGTTTGTACAGTTTCCACCCCTTGGCAGGAGTCAGTCTGGAAAATCTTTAGAGGCAAAAGACTAAAGAATGGAGCCATAGGCAGAGCTAATGCTGTGCTATGAGAAAAGTTACAAACTATTAATAAAGGTGAAGTGTTAATGATACACAGGAGCTGTCAGGCAACTTTCAGTTGTTTGATTTTTAACCAAAATAATCTTTTGCATATGCATCCTCATGCAACAGAGCCTCCTCACGCACATTTCCAAAACCTGCATCTTAGCCTTGAATAAAGGGGGGAAAAAATCCCTCCAAAACATTTCATCTTGTTAGTGACATTCATGATGCCACTTAGACTATCGCACAGAAGACCTTTAGCTCCGCAGTTTTCAGGGAAACACTGCTTGATGATTTCTAATTGGCAGTTCTAGTCCACATCGTCTCAGAGATACTGACACACACTGTATGTAAAAACTATCTGTGTCAACTAGTTTCATGCTATTTTTAACAGTGCCTGCTCAGCATGGTAAGCCATCTTTGTATCAAAAAGGTACAGAACAGTCAACACAGTGGTGTGAAAGACAAGGGAAATTACTTCACTGCGTTTGGTCTGTGTGATTTCAAAACTTCAGATGTATTCACATACGTTCAGACAATTTGATTTCCAAGTGCATCATGTTTTGTAATTCGATTGTGGAGTATAGTTAAAAAGGAAGCAAAATATACCTATGGTTAGATAGGCAAGTATCCGCATGTATTTACCCCCAAATCAGTATTCACGTGCACTTTGAATTTAAATTTGCGTGTATACTGATACTGCACATTTGACAGAATTATCTGAGGTTTCTTTAAAAGTAAAATCAGTTCCTGAAGTACAAAACTATTCCAGTTTAGAGTACTAGCACTGAACTTTAGAAAATTTCTGAAAATTAGGTATCTTTACCAGGATTGTTTTCATACACAGTATATAACATAGACAGAGTTTGCTACTGGCTTTGAATTTACCTGGGGTAGTTCTGTTTAAATTGAGGTAGCTTTCAGTTCTTGCTAAAAGTTCTGTTAATACTCGTTTTCCTTCTATGCCTGATGCCTTGGATATTTATATGACAAAATATTACACTGTCTGGTTAGGGAACCAAGGAAAGCCCACTTGCTTTACAGGAGAAAGTCTGCAGGTTCCTTGAAAGATGCAGGATATTTGAGACTCCATCAAAACTTCCCAAACAAAACTTCTAAAAGTGAAATATGTGCTTATATAATTTTGAACTAAAGAAGCTAACATCAAGACAGAAGAGCAAAGCTACAGCCTGTTATACTAGCAGTAAAGTCCTCCCTCTCAACATTTCAATAACTTTCATTTACTTTCAATAAGGCATATAAATATTAATTTTACTGCATATCTTACATACCCCCAAAATTAGTAAAGAAAAAGATAAAGTTGGGAGCATTAATATTTTGCTAGTCAATAAACAACTTTTAAATTTAAACTTTACATATTTATATAGACAAATATTAAGTGTATATATATGCAATATATATATATGCACACATTTCAGCAGTGAAACATTTTCTTCAAAGTCTGGTTTGTTTTCACTGTATGAAATATGTCTTAGTGTATCCTGCCATGCAATGCAAGACTCAAAGGTTTACTTATTCATGAAGTCCTAGAAACATGAGGGTTTTTATTTGAGCTGTGGACTACTCCTGAGCATCAACCGAAGAGCGATAGTATACCCCGGAAGTATTTAATTTCTCTGAAAGAATTGTCTTAGCTGGAAGTTAATGATCATGGTGATAATAAACGTACAACATCAATCAAACAGCATTTAGAAAAAGTATGACTTCGGCTCCTGGTCTGTTTCTCAGCCCAGGAATTTTCCTAAAGGCTTTTCCTCTCATTAGATTAATATTTGCTGAGCTCATCTTATACTTACTTCAGTGCCTATTCTCACAATTTTGGCTGAAACACAAATATACTCTGGTCAACAGCAAAAGCATCAAGAATATAGATGACTCACAGTCCACAAATCTTTGAGATCACTTAAGAGAGAGCTGGGAAAAAGAACAAGCTCATTTGATGAAAGCAATCAAAAAGACTGTTATGTATCATCTTTTTCCCTGCAAATTTAATGATTATAGTGGCATATTAATCACCCCCTTATTGTAAATAAAATCTGCTCAATGAGATCTAACAGATTTTTTAATATTCTTTATACTTGTCTCCTATGTCTAGGAATGCTGCTTTGATCACCAAGAATACTTATAAAGAGGTGTGGGACCCTGACGATATGGACAAAGGTCCATATTTTGCTAATGTAATGCCCTGCTGACATTTTGACAACTTCTCTAGATACATCGGGCTGTTTCCACATCATTTGTTCATTTTCAGACATCCTGATTTCTTTTCATGCATTAATTTCACTCAAAGCTGTCGATTTGTGGTGTTCCTTGAGTGCATAAAATTTCTTTGGTTATGGGAACTTGTATTTTTACTTTCCATTTTTTAAACACATGCTTTGAAAACTTACTCCTCCTCACCTGGTATTCACTTAGTCTCAGAAAGATGTAGTCTAAACTTCCTGTGTTTTCTCTGAATATTAATTCCATGCCTAATTCAAATTTCTCAGGTTGCCACAGTCAATATTTTCAGTAGATTGAATTTCCCCCTTAACTGCCTCATTTCTACAGAGTCTGGAAAATACCCAATGTTTTAGAGAGATCCGAATAATCTGAAGTGTTAACATACAGAATCACTTACTGTAGGTTCATGATGTGCTCTGGTAGAGCTGAGGTTTGTGAAACTCTTGCTAGAGAAGCAAAGCAAAGTCTTGTTTTAAAAAGACAATACTTTTCTAAGACATCCCAAGCTTCCCTGAGCAGTTTTTTCTGTACATAGGGCACAAGCTCATCTTAGTTTTCATCTGAAACATTTCTTTGCAGAGTCTCTCCTAAATGTCCCACAGATGGTTCAGAAAGCCAAACAGCATTCACAAGAGCTTATATAATTTTACCAACTTCTCATCTTTTACCAACACCTCATTCCTCTCAGTTATAGTTTCCTTTTTTTAATCCTTGGATTAGACCTCAAATGTCCCTCACTGGCCTTTCTTCCATGCAGTTATGTCAATTTTTTAATTGTTTCCCACTATTGTTTTGGAGAAAAGAGGACTTGTTTGGGTTTTTTGTCTTACGGTTTTGTGTCTGCCTCTGACTACACACTCAAACATTTCTTAAATGCTTTAAAAATTACATGAGAATACTGGTTTTGGCATATCTGAAGATACAACTTCTATTACCTAAGGCAAAATATACTTGCGGACTAAATGTGTGAAATTGAATTCCTACCTCCTATTTCTTATATTACATAAAAGGCTTTGAAGAACCTATTTGAAGATGCATTACAAAAATGTTTCATGTTGGCTATTCTGAGATTAACTGGAGATTTCTGGGCAAGATGTGTTAAAACTATTGATTCTGAACTCAGATAACACAGGATCAACAAAATGAGCTCATGCATATATCATTCAGTTATTGAAGCAGTGAGCTGACATCATGGATCTGGATTTCGCCGGCACTGATACTCTGCACTCAATCAACATGAGAAAGAACAGCATAAAACCTGGTAAATCATCACATTTTGGAATACATTGTAAATAAGAATATAGAACTGGTTAGACTGGTTTCCAACCACTATACTCTCTCGACTGTCGTCGAAAGCAAATATCCACTTTCTCTAAATAGTGTAAGAAGTAGATAATAGAAGAAATGGGGCAAATAATATTTTCACAAGGTTGTCTCTGAGCTTCCAGAAATCTAAAGTCCAGAGATTTCCTATGTCACCCTTACCTCCTTGTACAGCTATTCAGTTCAAAATACTTTGGAATAAATCATACGTTTAGCGATTTTTGCAACTTTTATACAATAAATTTGGCTAGTCTTTGTAATTTGCACTCCATTATGTAAAACAATAGTGAAATTTCCTAATTTTCTATATAGAGAGATTTGCTTAGTCAAAATTCTCTATAAGCAAGTTCTACAGCTTTCATTTCTTTAGTGAGGCACTGACAATTTTTCCTTCTCATGAACTCCATCAGTTCCTCCAGTTTGCCTCTCTATCGACAGTCAATTTTTTGTCAGTTACCGTCAGAGCAAGATTGAGTGCTTTTAATTGCGCAGCATGTCACATTTTGGATTGCCGTGACACCAGGGTAGGACTCTGAACTATATACCCTCTTCTCACATATACCTAAAAGCTGGGAACTCTCCTAATCAGCTACTCTTTTCTCTGCTTTTTACATCCACACGACAAAGATGTCAAAAAAGCAAATATTAGAAATTAAAGAATAAATAGTGCAAATTTTACCCGTTGTCCTTTCCTAAAATGTCAGCCTTCAAATTATTTTTTCTTGTAAATACAAATAGTTTTTCTTGTTACCCACACTGTGTATGTATACATTGCTGGACTTTAAATGTGAACAGTGATCATTACCAACAGCTTAAGAGATGTATCACTTTTCAAGGCATCCAACTACGGTTGATGGCTTTGGAAATAATGCTTGCATCCTTTATCAAGCTGCAAAGATTCAAACTAGATTAGAACACGACCAAGATATTTTCAGCAGTTTGTATTTTTGTTTGTTGGTTTCTAACATGAGAAAAAATTCCCCAACCAAAATCACTGTTCCTTTGAGACTATAAAGCTTTTCAGGGAAAAAGAGAGAAAGAAGCAGACACTGAAATTAATCTGACCAGATTCATAAAAACAGGATAAAGTAGTACTCCAAAGAATTTGCTCCAGTTTGTCCTCTTTAGGCAAGGGTCTATCGGAACAGCCCACTATTGTCCCTACCACAATGATTAGCTTCATAACTAGCTTAAGGCAATACAGATATAATCAGCTCTGCAGCTCACATTACAGCAGTTAAGTCTTGCGTTTATAAACAGGTGCATCTTAGTTTGTTGAATCTCAGCTCTCAGATATATTTACTGTGTGTTACAAAGTAGTATTTCAGACTAGTGTTCTGCCTAAATAGGTGACAGTGTGATCCATGGTCATAGAAGCCATGAATAGTTAGGTCCACTGATGCTGTATTAAATTATTTGATTAATACTTCAATCAGAGTATCTAGCAGGGCTTTGCTGTAATCACTAGGACATAGAAAATATGTTAAAAAAATTTTTTTAATTAGCCTTGTTTTCACTTTCTATAGCAGGAACATCAATTTATATGGAAATTAGAAAATTTCAGATTTTGCCGATCTCTGTCACAGATCTTCCAGGAATAGCATCAGAGTCTGATCTTAGATGTGTTCTTGAGAAAACACCTTTGAGGAAACAACACTGGGAATTTCACAGGCAGGGTTTTTCCGCTGACATCTCTATAAAGTATTTATTGTCTACAAAAACGTTAGCACTGTGAGCTCCCTGGGATCAGATGGTTCTTTCTTTCAGCCTCTTCTCACAGAACACATTGACCTAAGTAAGAGGGACAGCAGACCCACAGGTATACTCTGCAAAACCCTCTCTGACTTCAGCTCATTCACTCAGTTACACATGTACTTATCTATTAGTCTTAAATGGGTTTGTATCACACCCCAGGGGAATAATCCAAAAAGATTTGGGTCGCACAGGACAAGTTAGGGGAAGTAACAGGCCTGCAGGCTTTCTCTGACTACAAACAACACATGAAAAAGTAAGAAGTCAGTTTGACAGTTAAATCTTAGCTATGCTTGCAGGGCTGCAAGACAGATTTTATGATACATTTGAGTAAACATTAAACAAAGAGGCTAAACAAAACAAGTGAGATATAATGAACACAGAATCCTACAAAACAAGTACACAAATAGTCCATATTTTACCTGGAGAGACAATTTAAAAGACATACTTCTGATATCTTTAACTCCTGGCAAGACTTCACTGTATAAATCTAACATTAAAATGCCTGTAGGCATTATTTACAGTGTGCTGGAGACTATGCAAGTTCATCCAGCAGCTCTATCTTTCAGCAATAAAATGAGAGGTCACCAAGTCAAAAGGCTTTTATTTATTTTCATGGTTTGTAAGAGATATTTGAAGATTATTTTGCTCCATGCATTTCTGTAACAGATTCTGCTTAATATCAGCCTAGTGGGAAATGATGTGAAAAACATATCTGGGTTCTACTCTGTGTGCAAGCTACTGGCACTTTCATATACATTGTTCTGCCTTGGTCACAGAGAAGGATTTTCACTAGGAATCATACTTCTAAACCAGTGGGACGTTAAAAAAAAATCCGGTAAAGAACCATTTCTAGTGAATTCCATGCCTCAGAGCATTAAAGGAAAAAAAAAAAAAAAAAAAAGGGGGGCAACAAA
>NW_010411059.1:13529-16853 GCF_000710305.1 Buceros rhinoceros silvestris | reverse complement strand
GAAAAAAAAAAAAAAAAAAGAGGTGGTCAATCAACAAGCTATCAACCCATTGCTTTACTCCAAAGCTGAGGGACTCTCAGGAGTCTCCTCAGGAAAGCACATTATTTCACTTTCTTGGTGGCTCTCATGATGGATTTTGTGACAACCTTACAAGATCTGCCGGTAATCCTGTGCAGCAAATCCCTTCTTGGCATTACTCTATTTTTCCTCAGCTGTACAGAAAACCCATGAACAGATCTACATCTAGAGAGACATCATCTGCCGGTTAGGGAAGACCTTGGAAAAGGGATATCTCAGTGCTCCTGATTCAACACGTGGCTTTTTGTTCTTTGTGTACATATCTCAGAAAAACACTGTGGCCCACAAAATTTTCAAGCAGATACTGCTTTCAGTGTTTCTTGTTTGATTATTTGCATTTGAAGCATTCAGCTGAGGTATCAAAGCCAGAGACAAAAAGCTATGCCTCAATAAATAGAATCCGTGCAATTACAGCAATGGCGTTTGTCCTGCTGTCTGTCCTGCATCTCTGGGGTGGTCCGCCTTTCGTTATGTTGTGCAATACAAACATCCGAGGAGTCACCTGCCAGAGGATTGCAGTCTTTTTCATGGTGGCATTCGATAGCACTGTGGGAAAACTACCCATTGAATTCACAAGCTGTAGCACCCAATCAATGATTGCAAGGTGTAGGACCCAAGGAGTAGGATCCTACTTGACATTCATCACCTTGTAACTCATGACAGATGTGAACATTTTACTTTCTGACCACGTGGGAATTCTGCACAAAAGAGCAAGATGCTTGCAAGCACAAGATACCTAGGTTGTCTCTAGGGATGGAGATTCTTGGAGCTGGCAAAAATAATGGCTGAAGAAGGGAGTCCTGTGAACATACGATGGCCTTGTTTTGGCTAAGCAAAGGTGGCAAACAAATGTTGAGATCCCAGTGTACAAACGAAGACCTTTGCCTAATTAACTGCAAAACTAATACGAAAATTCACATCCCTCAGTACACGTATGAGCCAAAAGCAGTGCATGCTAAACGTGTGTGACTGTGTTACTCAGCTCTCCACCCAAATCATGCTAATTGTCACCTAATAGATAGAAACAAACAGCGTTAGGGCATAAAAAGCCAGGAGGGGTAATACATGGCTTAGGGGGAAAGACTGAAGAGGTAGCAGAGACAGTCAATGGACTGTACTCCTCTTCCTCCAACCATGACAGGGATGCCTTCTTGGTAAGAATTGCACTCTATAAATAAGGTGAAAATACCTGGGGTAGCTTTTTTTTTTGCTAGCATTACTCTTACATGTTAGTTGTGCTGTTGCAGCAAGTGCATTTATCAATGGGAATTCCAAATCCATTATATCTATCACTTTAATAATCACTTTATTTGGCTTTGCAAATTTGTTTCAGTCCAAGTCCTTTTGGGCTCTGGCAGGTAAACATCAAACTTTTAAACTCTCTTTCGCTTTTGAGAGACTGTTTCACTGAAAGACTTTCAGGCTCTGGCAGACAAAAGTTAAAGTTTAATACGACGGCCACTTACATAAACCGTTGAACAAAGTGGGCTGATATCCCCCTTTTTCCTCTGACAGTAACCCTCTAGAGGAGAGAAAGATCAAAATATAGGTCACTCTTTGCAGGAAAGAACTGACCCAGGCTAAAAATGTCTAATTTCACCATTTTCCAATTCATAACATTTAAATTTGTAGCAGGAGAACATAGAGAATCACACAGTTTCGAGACAGAGCTAACTGTAATCACCATGTTCAAACAGGTAGCATAGATGATCCAAAATTTGTCCTACACCCCGAACAACTGTTTCAGAAGCTTCACGTAGTGATACCTTGTTTATATTAACAAATCTGTGTTCTTCTAGCTGCAAACCTCTGAATCAGCCATTCCCACCAGTGAACATCCTCCATGGAAGCCATGGGATGGTCTGAATAGTAGCCAATGTCTTGCACAGGGCAGCACACAACAGATGTCAGAAGAAGCCCAAACTAAGTATTTAGAAGTCCGAAATCTTGAGTAAAGTGGAGAGAAAATATGAGAATCAGTTGTGCAATGCTTTTCCAACAAGAGAACCAGAAATGCAGCTAATATCCCAGTTCTGCAAGCATGAGAGAGAAAGTGTTTCTGTCCTCAGATACAGCACCCAGACTTACACAATTAATACATCTGCAGGAAAATGCTTTATGCTTCTGGAACAGATAATTTTCAACTACTCTATAGAGATGATTTATGAAGAGCCTGGTGATTTCTGGGATCTGCTAGAAGCCTAAATAGGTCATAATCTGAATAATTTATCTGATGAACTCTAAGATGAAAATCCAGTACAGATTTACTAGAGTTCAACCTAAAATAGAGAAGAAAAAAAATAAGCCCCCAAAATTGTGTTTTCTGATAATGTACTTTTGCACTTCAATACAAGGGCTACTTACGTTGTTGCTTGTTTTGTCTCTTGCAGTGACTAATCAGAATAGTTTAGGTTAGAAAGGACCTTTGGAAGTCATACGTTCCAACCTGCCTTTTGAAACTAGGCTAATGGTTTATTATTTCTATATATTTTAAGTTTTACTTAGGCTTAAAGGAAGTGATCAGTAGAAGGCAGTCTGATACCTGCCTTTTCTTAAGAAACACATCCCTCATTTCGTCAATATTCATAGATTAAATATTCTACTTAACTGGAACAACAGACAATAGAGACATAGTGTTTCTAATTCATAGAAATACACATTTCTCTTTACTCTCCTTGAAATTAAAAGCACTTACATCCTGCTTTACATATGAGAACAGATACAGGCCAATGTGAAAGTAAAGTGGTATCTACACAGAAGAAAGGTGGCCTCTCTTTGTAGTCATCCCCATGTGGAATGGGGATGCCTTTTTTAGTCTGCAGTCCAATACATTTTCACTTCAATCTCCCTTTATTTCTTCTGTCATTTAAAGACAAGAAACCAAGATCTGCTTCATCTTAAAGTTTGAGACAGTGGAGTATCTGGATTTATCCTGACCATGTAGGAAAATGGGTCTTGTGTCTGACATAGGACAGTGTCTTAAACAGCTGTCCTCCTGTCTGCCCAAAGTATGATGATGGCCTAGTTATTGAGAAGTTTCTCTGCTGATGGGGCTGAATGACTCACCACTTAAAAAATAGTAGACATTACTCCACAGTTTGATAAGGTTTTTTAGCAAGTCTTCCTGTGGCGCATTCTTTTAGTAAATGATGGGGAGAAAGTCACCATTCAATATTTTAGGTTAATATGGTGCATTACCCTGGGTAACTGTGGAAGAATTTTAGTAGGTTTAGTATTTAGGGAAAG
>NW_010411059.1:0-13445 GCF_000710305.1 Buceros rhinoceros silvestris | reverse complement strand
AAGAAAATTATCATTTTACTAGAAAACTACATTTATTAACACCTTATATCTCAGGTTTCCTGTTTGCTGTTCTATCAACTAGAGAAACTGCATCTTTCTTCGGGCAAATAGAGAAGCTTCCTTCTGACCACAGCAGGCATCAGTTCAAACACTTTATTTTAAATGGATTTCATACACAGAATTGACATAATTTAGATGCCAACTAGCTACCCTCTCAACAGTACACCATGTTACATACTGCCTTCCACTATTTAAAAAAAAAAACAACAAAATAATTAAGAAATACATGCCACAAACACCCAGACACAAAAAGAAGGGAGAACAAAACACACAGTGAAAAGTTGTTCCATCACTGGTGAGTCTGGTATGCCACATAAGCAGTGAGGAAAGCTAAAAGCCACTTTCTTCAGGACTTCCATAGAGGGAATTTTTCTCACAAGGGAATTAAACGAAAATGAAGTCACAATGCTGCAGGGCTTTGTTGGTCATAATGGAGCAAAGATTACTTCACAGACTTGCATAATAGAATAGTCTTTTGAGAGAAAGACTGTCTGCTGACATAAGACTGGCTGACATAATTGCGTAATTAGGATTCTACTGGAATGAAGGGGGAAAAAAAAACTCCTCCAAATTATCAGAATCTACTACCAAGTAAAGATTCTTTTCCCCCTTCGTATAATAAAATAATTATATAAGTGAATGAGTATCATTATAAGGATGATACTGAGGTGTTTTATCACGAGCTTTCAAGTGAGTAATGGCCAAAGCAAAATGACTTCAAAAAGTCAAGAATCACCCTGTCTCCCATCAATTTAATTGCTAAAAGCTTGAAATGAAGAAAGCCAAAGGTAGCATCTTCTCTTTGTAACGTACCTGTCAATGTCAAGAAAACTGAGTAAGGGCTCCTCTGAAGTGCAAAGGGAAGGGGACAGCAAGCCCCCATGTCATACAGGGAAACTTGTTACTGTTGCATTTGGTGGCCAACTTGTTGGCAGATGCTATCAGTTTAAAGTGTTGTGTAAACAAAATTGGTCCAAATAATTTCTCTTGTTCACTATTGTTAAAGAAAACCAGTAAGAAATGGAGGTGATTGTTGAGTATATTGGCCTACTACTTGAATCAACAATAGCTCTGTGTTTATTCCAGTATATCACAGAGCACCAAGAAAGATATTAAAAAGCTCTGAACATCTGGAAGGTTATTCATGTTTTCAAGAAAATTCCGTATATCAAAAGGCCTGCATTATTAACTGCTGCATCCTCACTAAGGAACTAGTTCTGCCTGCCAAATCAGGTTCTGCATTTCCATCTAGACCCTCTGCAGGTTTCTGAATACCTGTCTGCTGCAGAAAGTGCACTAAGTCCTTCTTCTATAAGATTCGCTTCCTTGGGGGAATTTTTCCAGACCATATTACTCAAAATCGGAATTGCAAGTGTCAGACATGCTCAAATCCATTGTGTTTTAAGGCTACAACACATGGAGTTCAGTGAGATTCAAAGATACTGGGAGGTATCATGCCTAAACGTGGTCTTCCAAGTTTTAAAATTGACGTGGAACTCACATGCCATTAAGAATATCACTCAGCTACCAATCAGAAAGAAACAGATTGTTATTCTCCAGCCTCATACTTCATAACTCTGCAAGTTACAGTCTGCAACTTTGAAATGGAAATGAAACTTTGAAATGGATTTCTAAGGCAAAGGCTGCGATGAATTACCCCTTTTTAACTTGGCTAATTAGCTTCACTTCCCCTGAGTCCCTCTGTAGTAGTTCCTTTTAACTTCAGTGTCACACTTTCATGATGACACCACTGATCCACATACAAACCCATTATCACAAGTGGGCTCTTGTTTCAATGACTAGTACAAAGAAAGAAAGGGAATAAACAACAAACAGGAGTATTAGCTTGGCAGGTATAATAAACAAGGAAGAGTCTTAAAAATAAGAATCATATGTGCCAGCAGAGATCTATCTTCAAACTTTTTAATATGAGGACTGAAGTATCTAGTCTTTCACTTTCTGGTACACGCAAAGAACATATTTATAATGTATATGTTGCACTTTGGCCTGAACAGTACTGCACGCTGTACTAATCTAGCAACATTTTTTCCTATTATCTTTCCAAATGGCCAGTAGTTTCTTTCATATTCATTCACTGTGTTCACTTATCTATGGAGATCTTCTTCTATTAAATGTATCTCTATATTAAGGGCTTTTCCTCTCAAAATGTATTTTGATGAGAGCAAGTGCATCAAAGATTAAAAACTAACATATGCTTTTGTAATCCCTGGATTTAGTTGTTACTATGAATTTTTCTTCTATTTGCTGAAATTAACATTTTCTACACCTAAATGAGCTACGCAAAGGCTGTGACATACAGTAATTCACTATTTCCAAATGCACAAACAAAAACATTCCATAACAGTTCCATCCATAACTTGTAGCTTACTCACTTATTCTTTTGCTCTCCAACTATGTGGGATCTATTATGAACCTATTGGATGTGTTGTTTTAATTATACACTGTTTCTGTATTTTGAGAGGCTGACTAACTTCACACAAGGGTCAGGACTACTGTTTTAATGCAAACAGCCTCGTGAACAGAGAAAAATTAGAATGCCTCAGTTTCTCTAGATCCGTGTGAGACCAAGAGAGACAGAGCAGAAATAATTTTCTCATCCATGGAAAGACCTGCCTACTTCCTGCTGTGAGCAGGGACTGAAGTTAGATCTTTCTTCCACTTTCCATTCCCTCCTCAAACTATTTACTGTCAGTCAGAAAGCTGGAAAAGTCTGTCTACAGTTTAGCTGGAGTCACAGAGGTGGCTGGGATAAGCCAAGTGCCTACTCCTTCATACTCTTTATCTCTGAACAGAAGGAAAGACAGTCTGTCTTTAACCATTAAAGGTATTTACCCACAGCCTCAATTTTCACATTTTAGAAGCAGTCTCTGGCATATTATCATCGTCACTAAAATTAGTAAAAAATGAATAGCCATAATGCCTGGATAGGAAACAAAATATTTGAAACCAATTCAAACAATCAAAAATAAGGGTTTTTTTCTTTGCCATTTCTCACATTTCAGCTAAAAATTCAGTTCGGTGCTGCTCATTTAGCTGAAGGCCTGATCCAAATTTTTAATCAGCCACTATTTCAGGTGTACTAGAGTTTGTATTGTTCATTAGTGACTTAAAATGCTGAGTCAGGATTATTGTGCCCAGTGGTTTTTAGACTCAAGCAGTGTAAAGCTGTTAATCAAATACAGAGAGTTTTTTAGGTTTGAAGGGAATTCTCAACTCCTGTACAATACCAAGGAAAAGAGGAGCATTTGAGTTTTCAGAATGAAACCTTAAGTTAGGCATGGTTAAAATAAAAAAATTAATATTGAGATTTAAGCAGTTATAACAGGGTAAAATAAGGAATTGGCTTGTAATACAAAAACTAAAACCTAATTGCAGCTTGTGACTCAAAATGCACCATGTTGCTACTATGTTATCAGTATTTTCCGCTCCAGTTTCTCCTACCCTGCTCAGTCTTCCAGTAGGTCTATTCAACCTGTCACCTCTGAGCTGTGTCTCTTCCACTGTGCTAGTTCAGGAGTTTGTGCAGCTCAAGTCTGTGAGATGAGTTCGCAAGTGGGCGCCTGCTGCTTCTTAAACAAGTGACCCAAAGAAGTCCCATTGGCATAAAAATGTTCTTCAGGAAATCAGGCAAAGGGGGCAGTAACGGAGGACTGGCAAAAGGAAGATGTGCTAATCAATGATCGAAACATGGAAACAGGACACACAGCTCTTGATGTTTTAGCAAGACTAAGCAGGCATATAGTAAGGAAGACACTGTGTGAACACGTGGGAGTAAATGTGTGAAAACCAATAAACAGCGTGGGTTTGTTAAAAACCTAGTAGATCATGCCAAAAGAATCTAATAGCTGGCTTGTGCATATGCTTATTTCTGATTTGACTTTAAAACACGAGCAGTAGCTACTGAAAACTGAGTGGGGTTTGAACTGGATCATGAGTGCATTGCAGGGTAACAGCATAGTACCATATCATAGCGACATTATCTCACGGCATGCAAAGTGGGATTCAAGTGTAACATACTCTAACCATTGTGTAGCGCTGCATATATTTCAGTGAGCATACAACCTTAAAAAAGAGACAGCAAACCAACA
Organism: Buceros rhinoceros silvestris; assembly: GCF_000710305.1. NCBI lineage: Eukaryota > Metazoa > Chordata > Aves > Bucerotiformes > Bucerotidae > Buceros > Buceros rhinoceros. The sequence continues at coordinate 9,276 of NW_010411059.1, read as the reverse complement.
AATAAATGTTACTTTGGCAAAGATTAAAAACACCCTAACAAAATCGACACTTATTGCATCTATTATCTTATCTGCATGACCAACTAATTACTGAACGTAAACCAGAGAAGTTTGTTTGGCATGGCTCAGAAGAACTATCAAACTCATGCTGTTTATAATTTAGAGAATTTTTCATTCTGAATTTTTACATGCTGCCACATAAAAATGGCTTTAGTCACCAGGAAAGTATAATTGCCTGCCCAGCATACAGCTCATTTACATTGAGATGTAGTGATAAAGAATAGCACATCCAACTGAAACTGTGAAAGAAGTTGTAAGCAGTTAGACTCTAAAGAAGCTATCTGAAATCTCCCACAACCAGAGTGTTTAGATGAAAAATTCCTGGTTCATTCTATTTTTAGAAGCAGTGAATACTTCAAGATTAGCTCTCAGTAGAAAGCCAGTATCAGAAAGTTGTATGTTTTGGGGGGATTTTTATCCCATATCACGTGGTCAGAAAAATGCATCTTCAGCAGCAGATTTGTTTCAAGAATTTTTTTTATACAAGCATTAAATAGAACTACTCTGCTTTGTTTTACCAAACAAAATATAAGAACTTAGATATGCACAAGAACGCACAGTCCACTGCCTTCTAAAAATACTAAAGTGATTCACAGAACTATACCAAACTAGACTGAGACAAGAGAAACAATAAAGTGAATACTACTGGAATGCTACTGTAGTGAAGTCTTAGTGCAGTGTCACAGGAATAAAAAGTGTTACAGAAATAAAAACATCTCTTTTTGGAACTATAAAGCAATTACGTATACAAAGAAAGCATTGGAGATACTGATTCAAGTATTTACTGACTGTAGTGCATGGTCTCCTACATGGTCTCCAACAACACATGGGGTATTATCTGTACTTTCTGTAGAAGGCTGAAAAGTATAGAAAAATATTTCCAAGATTGCCACCAAGTACAGTATAACGTTGTATACCTTATATCTACAGAAGTGAATTTTAAAGCAAAAATGGCAATCCAAGAGTAATCAAGCACTATAAGTTACATACATCTCTGATATTTATTCCAACTTCAAGAGAAAAAAAGCGAAAGCACCTATCATTTTAGCATGAGTAATATCTAGGAGACTGCCACTGATGTTATTTTAGGGATTTTTTTTCCATATTAAAAGGAATGCTGTATATATTTGTGAACATACTCCTCTTCTCTCAGCTGTTTTAAAAGAAGCTCTCTGAGTAGCATGGAAAAGAGAAACCAAATGAGATTTACTAATCCCATTAGAATGTATGGTAATGGTCCTATTATTTTTCTCATATTGTAACCTTCAAATATAGGCCCCCAACGCTGAAGAACTTCATAGGTAATATAGAGTTCTCCCGCACCAAATTTTCTTCAGAAGTGGGGTGTTTTATTATGCCAGAGGAGGCGTATCCTGTAATAACATATTGCAATTCAGCTGGATCAGTCCTTCCTGCTGTGACACCAGCAGTTCCTGATTTAACTCAGAGTTTGTAGTTGCATCAGACTTAATGGGTAGTTGCAATTTGTTCTGTCCAGAAAACCAGAAAGCAGATTTGACAAAGATTAAGTGTCAAAGCTGATAGAGCAAACTGAACCCCTAACAACAAATACAGGACATAACTGTGGAAAACCATCTTTACCAGGATATTTCAAGTCAAAAATAGGTGAAGACTGCTAAAAACATTTCAGGTGGCAATGTTATCCAAGTGAGTAAGTATATCTCTTATTCAATGTTAACAGGACACGTGAGAGGGTGTGGAATTAAGCTGTCAGTGCTTTTGCTTTACACATAATACAATAAAACTAGTGCAGAATAAAAGGCAATCAGACACTCTCTGCCTAAAATATGACCAACAGTCAACTGTCAAATTCAGTTGCTTATATGAGATACAAATTTCAGCCCTTGAAACAATATTTTCTATTTATCCGTTTCCAACAATGCCTGAAATCATAGAAAAGAGTCTTTGTTCTTGTGTCTTGAGATTAATTCCTTGTACCAAGGAGACAATTGTGAAATCTCCACTGGAGAAAACATGTCCAAGCTCCTTGGCCTTCAAATGAAGGGGGCAGCAGTCTCAGGCCTTTACCAACTCTGCTATGGACACAACGACTTTGCAAGAAAAATAGGCTCTGGGAGAGCAAAATTCAATACCATTTAAGGGTCTGTAAATTTCTAGTGAATTCTACTTGTAGCTCAATGCCTACTCAGTGGAGATTCGGGATTACCAGGCAGGTTCACTTATGGTCTGAAACAGCACTCTCCAGATGGAAGATGGATGAAAGTCAGTAAAATAAAAAATTAAACAATCCTTCCCAAAACACACACACACCCCCCACACACACCTCAAACCCCTTTCTTGTGTGAATAACAGTCGCTGTAGATACAAAAGCATCAACTGCAACAGAAGATACTCCTTAAGGTAACTAAACAATAATGGAAATAAGGCATGTGACTATCCTACTGTGACCTACAACTCCTCATTAATGCTTCCACTTGTTCTACAGAGACATTGAAGAAAACTGAGGGGAATACCAGCCAACCAAATTAAAGAAATTTCTTAGAGGACAACTTTCCCAAAGTTTTTCCTAATTTTTCCATATTCTGAGACAAGCATCTTTCATATTCAATGTTATCTCCCCCTCTTTCCTTTCAGTGATAAGTTAGCTCTCGTTTTGATCAACATATCTAAGATAGTTACCTTACACATGTATTCACATAAACATATGAACTCATTTCATCGCAGATAGAATATAACCTACCAGTTTCTGAACCCCCCGAGATCTGTCCTAAAACTGATAGGTATTATGTTTGAAACAGAACAGCTCTGAATACATCTCACTGAACCTCTCTGTATTACGAAAGTGAAGACGGTCATAAAACACATAATTTGCCACAGGCACAAAGGAAAGCTTTTTGACAACATGACCTTCCTAAAGCATTCACTGGCAGACACTACAAATAACGCAAATACATTACTTTTCTCAAAGGAGGAGAACAACGATTATTGAAGCATTTAATAAAAACACATTACCAGTTGCAAACATGCAGGACCTAACACAGCTTTCCATCTGTTAACACTCAGAGGCATCATACAAAAATTCAAGGGCAGACGCACCAAAGACGAAGACAGTTCTTAAACTTCCTGTCTTCTTTGTCCCTTTATAGTCCTCTCTGAGAGCATTTGCTTTCTGAGACCTTAGAGCCGATATAACTGCTTTACAATCATCACACAAAGATAGTCACCTATTAAGTTGACAGGTATCTTTGAAGGGCAACTTACAGAAAAGACGTATCTTCAAATTTTTCTTCTGAAACAGTTTCTAAAAAGGAAAAAAAACCCAGCTACTTGACTTCTGAGCTTTTACTTGAGCTTTCATCAAATTTTGTAAAAGTTAAGCAGGGGGGAACAACAAATTACCCCACAGTGTGTCTTATTTAATCTGACCTTTTAAGTGGTTGAGCCTTTTCTAGCTGCATTTGGTATTTGTGTCTTTATTTGAATGACCTTTATTTTTTCTGAACCAACTTTTCTTTTCTAGCAACTGTTAAACATTTTATGAAACTACATAAAATAATATAGAGATAAGTACAGGAAGGCAGGTGACAGAAATTCTAATCAGCAGCATGAATCTAGCCCTTGGCATTTGACTAAAGATTCAGCTACCTTTCCTAACTTAGTAAAGAATTGTATCGAGACAAGGTTTGTAAGCCTGAACTGAAACGTAATAGACAATGACGGATTCATGTAGTTGTGGACTTGGGATGTGCAGAAAAAAATGGGAACAAAAAAGGCAAATAGTGGTACAGTGTGAGAAATTATGCCTTGAAGAGAGAGATTAGAAACATAGTGAAACCTTAAAAATTAGTAGAGTTTATTTCCATTAGGAATTGGAAATTAGGAGAGATTAGGTTTTATCTTTTTACTTGCTATGGTCAGGACACGGATATTATGTCTTTTATGTTTGTGAACTTGTTTTTATTAAGTAGGATTGAAGCTTGAGAGAATGCACCTACTACTGTAGTACACTACTTAAAAACATTTTTACCTGTGCAACAAATAGGAAAGGTCGCATAGAAGTGAGAAAATCTGGAAGCGAACAGGGGATGGGTCCTGCTGGTCATTTCACTGCCCTGTAACCCTTCAAGACCAACTTGTCTATATACATTCCTCAGACTGGATGGGCAAATAAATCTGCCACCTGGCATTTACAGATAAGACAGAGCATTTCATTCAGTGGGAAACAAGATTTGATTCAATATAGAAAAAGGCTGCTTTTAGCTCTTGAGAAACAATATAATCAGACCTCATTACAGTCCTTACAAACATGTTTGAAAGTTTGCATTATGAATGTCCAGAAAGCATTGCTTCTCTCCAGTGTCTGGTAGCAACATTGACAGTGGCACCTTTGGAGAACTTCAGCTTGCAAATCAGACACTGTCCCACTAAAACGCCTATTTAAACAGAGGGGTGGGAGACTGTGGGTCAAGTGGAGTGTTTGAAAGGAAACTTTACCCAAACTTTAAATGGAATTGCTGCAAGAGTTTATCACAACTTGCAGAACTAAAGCTTTGTCTACCAGTTTCCTGAAATTTTTTAATGTTTGGGGATATCTTGAGCTACATGGAAACCAAGGGAGGACAAATTAGAGAGACTCTTCTGTCTTCCTTCACTGGTAAACAGAGCTGGCTCTCTTCTCCAAATGGATGGTTCAAATACAAGTGCCAGTATTACTGGGAAGGTGCATGTGCATTCTGATTTTTTATGCTATGGATAAAAAAAAAAAATGCAAGATTAGGCTCTCTGGCTAATTATCCCTAAGCACAGATCTATGAGGGAGAGATTTCTATGTTACTCACCCAACACCAGAAAAACCTTAGTTAATTGCCTATATGGCTTGCTAAAAGTTATCTGGGAAGCACAGAATAGCATTTCTGCAGGAATGTAGTTACAAGGACAAACAATAGTATCAAGTTACATCTAGACATAATACTTAATGTTTTGATATAAATTATTTATAGACCAGTTGTTTCCATCCTTACCCACCCCACCCCCTTTTTTTTTTCCATCAGCTCTTCTGCATACTCACTCTGTTCAATGAAAACCCTACAGAAAATAAGTACTTATTCTATAGGTACATTTATTCCAAGGTGGAAAACTCAATTTAAGCTTTCTCAGAAAACAACCCAAGAAGACTAAGAAACACCTATTAACAAAATCATTAAAAGTGAGGAAGCAGCAGATCTGTTTGTTTTTCTAGCTAGATGAATACCAACAACATCTAAAGGAATTAAGAATCCCATAAAAGAAGAGTTAAAACCTCAAGGAAAACAATTACCTGCATTGTAGTAATTGGTAATTTTGTCAGTTAGTGGCTTGCATTTGGTGGATACAATCAGTGGTAATTTTGGTAACCCACAATTCATTACCATAAGCGTGCAAGACAAAAACTCAATTCCTAGGCTGGTACAATAGAAATTAGAGTAGAGATTTATAACAATCCCAGATCTATAACAGTCCTGGATTGTTAGCCAAGGTCTGAGAGAGAGAATAACCTGAGCATTGCATAATCTATCGTTGTAGAGATAGATGTGAGCCCACTCTAGCATAATTAATCCAAACATACAGTAGCTGATGTAATGCCTGAGCACTGCACAAGTAGATGGGTGTTAGTAAGCAGTGCTGATTAGCTCACCCTCTAGATAGTTTTAGTTCTTTAGTGTAGTGGACAAAATTTAGCAACACCTATGCACTGAAATTCAGAATTATCTAGATATTGTGAGCTTCATATTATGCACCGGGAAACCAGCAGCAAGAGAAAGCAATGGCTCCTGTTCAGGGTAACAGAGCTGACTCACAGAGGTGGGAGCAGAAGCAATGATTAGACTCATGCTTAGCCCATCAGATCAAACGTCTATAAGCATCTTTTGGTTATTAGATGCTTGTACAGCACAACTACATAAACCCGGGATTTCTCCCCATCTGAGAGTTAGAGGGGACAATGTCACACACCTTTTGTTGTGAAATGTTGTTGAAGACTTATGAACTGTTTTCTGAAGTTCAGCTCCTTGCCCTAGCATTTTCTCATGATGGGCAATGAAGCATGAGTCTTTCTGGAGCTGTCTTCTCTGGAACACTCCCTTTCCTCCTTCCCCATATGCCATTTCATGATAAAGAGCTTTTCCTGTTGCTCCCATCATCCAACTTCTTACTGATGGCATCCCAGTGTCAAACCCTACAGTTACCCAGAATAGCTGTCCTGCTGCCCCAGACCTCTACTCAGCACCAACTAGCAAGCAAACTCTATTTCAGGTACCTAGTCTGAAACAATGGGGTGGGCAGGAGAGAAATCATCTGTGGCATCCAGATGAGCCTGATACATGCTGCCAGGAGACATAAGCACTCTCATAGTTTTCAACTTGGCCATTCTGTCTTCCCTTGCAACTCTCTTGCTCCCCTGGACCTCATCTTCTATGATATTATTGGGAACAGAATACCTCAAATGTCTTTCTGCCAAAACCAGAATGGAACAGGCTGCCCAGGGAAGTGGTAGAGTTACCATCCCTGGAGATATTTAAAAGACGGATAGATGTGGCACTTAAGAACATACTTTATGGTGGACTTAACATTGTTAGGTTAACAGTTGGACGTGAACTTAAAGGTCTTTTGCAACCTCAATGATTCTACAGAAAGGAGTTGGGACAGAAACAAGCAGACAGTGGACATCTGTGAAGAAACCAATGCAGGGAAAGGCTGGGCACTCTAAGAATCATAGCAGGAGTCTAAGAGCCCAGGAGCCAAGCTCCTCACTGTTCAAAGTACAGGACATTATATATACAAGGGACGTGTCTGTCTGGTCCAGGAAGCTGAATCAATATTAAAACGGATCAAGTAGGAAATGTTTAACTGAACTTTGAATAGCTAATTTAAGGGAGATGAATCTTATCCTTAGGGCCGCATTTTGCATCCTTCCTTCCTTTTGAGTAGCACATTGCTTAATCCAACATGACTATTTGCAAAATGAGCAAGTGCATTACAAGCTGACACTTAAACCAAATAAATCTGGAGACAGGGACTAGCTTTGACTGCATGCAGAACAAGCTGTGAGCATGCTGTTAGGCACTCCTGAATATACAAATATTATCTAGGTAGTAAATAAGTGGTCTAAGCAAGAAAAGAATCCTGAACTTAGTATTTTTTGCTTAGTCCTCCTAATGACAAAATGTTGAGGAAAGATGGATTTTTTTTCCCCTCCTCCTAAACTTGTTTTCTTACTTCCGCTAAATTTTTTTTACACTTGTAAAATGGTGCTATATTCTTATACATATAAAAAGACACAGAACAATTGAGGAAAGACCTTTGTTATTGTGACTACAATCTTAAGAGTCAAACAGTTTACAGGAGCCTGGTGACGTGAATATTGTATGATCCCATCAGGTTGATTACAATGCTCTGTGTGCTATAGTCAGAGTCAGAGCACTGAATTTAGTACCACACAGAACGCTGGATTTAAAGCTGAACAATGACATCGCACATAAAATTTATAGTGCAATTTACAGGTGAAATTTAAAGACCAGATTCAAGCTATCATAAAAGAAAAAAATACATGTTCTATTACCTTTTATTACTTAAGAAATTGACCAATAATAGCATTAAGACAGGCAAGGTGCAAATTACTAAACAGATGTAATCATACCATTGCCATCTCCTTGTAGGAGCGGGATATAAATTAATATATTCATAGTCTTTAAGGCATCATTTTATCACCTAATCCGATTTCCAGTATTTCATGAGTTAACTTTTTGCCCATTTTCCCCGTATCATGCCAATAACCAGGAACTGACTATAGTAAACAGAAAAAGAAAGAAGTGCTTATTTGGCCCTCCCACACCCAAACTCTTAATCTGCTGCTTCCTATGACCCACTGGTTACACCTACCTAAACCAAGGGCTGATACCAACTAGAATCCAAGAGGAAGGACAGTAGGTGATACAGTAGTTGTAGCAAGGTGAGTGGCAGAAGCCAAAATTAAGTGGAATAACTGTTAATGAAAATAAACCAAAACAACTCAAGTCCCCAAACCAAACATAACCTCCACTTTTAAAAAAGATTAACTATTTGTGGACTGTTACCAAGCCTAACTGGAGCCTAACTGGCAGAAAGAACATTTCATATTAATTTGAAATCCTCAGGAAATACACAATCTACATTTCACCTTGGTAGTTTGTTTCAAAGGTTAATCACGCTCAGCATAAAAATTTGTGTCTTATTTCTAATTTAAGTATATGCAGTTTCTGTTTCCAGTCATTAGTTCTTGTTATGATTCTTCTATTAAATTAAAATAGCCTATTAGTACTTTTTTTTCAAGCCTGTCAATCATTTTCTATGGCTCTTTTCCACAATATCTTCAGGTGGTTGTTCCATTAAATACCAACATCAGATTGTGCAATGCAGCAGAATTAGTCACAACATCACTTTTATCACAGAATAGTGGAGGTAAAAATAGTTTCTTTACTGCAGATCTACTAACCTGTGTAAAAAAAAATACAGAATATATCTGCAAGATACCACCTCCTAACAGCAAGGCAGTAGCTAGTATTTCTATATTGTTTCTGCAACCCTTTTCTAAAACCTCCAGTGATATGGATTCCTCAAGCCTTCCAGCTGCTTCAAAAACCCCTCTTAGTGTATGACATAAACCATCTTTATTTTATGCCCATCATGTTGTGCTTGATGCATAAGAGAATATGGAAGATACTTAATTCATTCTGTCACTGCAACTAATTCGCATGCTTGAAAATTGTCACCTTACTTCCTCTGTCGTCTTTATATCCCAGAATCCATTGCCATCAAGATTTCTCAAACCTTACAGTTTCCTAAGCCTCTTATTATTTTGTCACTAAGTTTTCTAGACTTCATTCCCTCAGTCTCGAATTCTATGAAGTATGGTCCAAAAAGTTAGAAACAATAATTAAGCTAAGGTTTCACCACTACTGATAAAGCAATAGGCAGGTCTTTTCTCATTTCGCTAATAATCAGCATCCGTATAGTCTGCTTACCTTTAAGCACAGTCACCAACCATCATCACGGCTTGGCTTCGCAGACAAAGATTTGGGCAGGGCTTTCCCCACGCTCACTGCCAGCGCGCTGATGGCTGAAAAGGCCAATGTGGGATAGGCAAGACCGGTAGCGAAGAGCACAGCGGATGGGTGGTACAGTCGAGACAGGGTTCTTTCTGCGCTGTCTTTTCTCCTC
>NW_010411058.1:0-644 GCF_000710305.1 Buceros rhinoceros silvestris | reverse complement strand
TGGAAGGCTGCACTAAGGTCTCTCTGAGAGACATTATTAACTTTCCTTATTAACTTTCCTTAATGTCACCTGTGAAAAACAATCTCTTCTAAAGGCTTTAGAAACTGTCACATAATTAGAAACTTAGTTCAGCGATTCTGACTCTCGGTTCAGGCTTTTCTGGGTGCTCCAGGGGGTGCTCAGCTCCCTCGAATGGGCAGAGCTGGCTTACACAGCCTGCTGCTTCGTTGGAGCACTCCCTTGAAGCCCTTCTCGCCTTCCTGACCTCAAGGAGTGTGGCCCTTTTATACTTGTTCCTCCAGTTTCTGTAAGAGTCAAGCATTGAGTTACAAACCCCTACGATCAGGTGTGGGAAATAGCTCCAGCATTGCTGTCGTAGCTGTTCTCGGGAGCTGCGATCATGTTGGTGACAGTAGGTGTGACAGGCTGTCACTTAGTTGCCCTTGTATACTGGTTCCTCCAGTTTCTGTAAGAGTCAAGCATTGAGTTACAAACCCCTACGATCAGGTGTGGGAAATAGCTCCAGCATTGCTGTCGTAGCTGTTCTCGGGAGCTGCGATCATGTTGGTGACAGTAGGTGTGACAGGCTGTCACTTAGCACAACCAGTGTCCAGCAGTTTGGTCATGGCGAGGGGTTCAGGAGC
>NW_010411057.1:4272-4547 GCF_000710305.1 Buceros rhinoceros silvestris | reverse complement strand
ATTGTTTCTCTTTAGAAGAACAATTACGCCACACAGCGAGGCGATCTGAAGCCTCCGTTAGACGGGTGCACAGCAAACCCTGACCTCTGGGTGAATTACCTGCTTCCCCTCCCCATCAGCGGGCAGAAATGGGATTTCCTTGAATGATTCCGGTGAATTCAGACATCGTTTTTGATATATTGTGACTCGATGTACAGAGACACACATTTCTTTCAACCGAAAGAGAATTTAAGTCACTAACAGGCAGAAAATTGCAATCGTTAATGTGAAAAACC
>NW_010411057.1:1340-3991 GCF_000710305.1 Buceros rhinoceros silvestris | reverse complement strand
TGGCAGCTTTCTCTCGGACTAATGAGTATGATTTTGCTTGATTTCACCCCACCCCCTCACCCCCAACATACCACCATGGAAATAAACTTGAAAGTAGCCATAAGACATTTAGAAAATGGATGTGCCAGATGGCGTATTTTGCATGCAACGGGAGCTCAGACTCAAGCTTGACTGCTTAGGCGAGATATTATTAAATACAGAGCACAAGTAAACTTCTAGTAAAGGTGAAATTCTGCAGGAAAGAAAAGGTATGTGAAGCTGCTTTCCCCCTAATTTTTGTCAGCTTCTAGGTTTTACCTATGTTTTGATTCATAAGATTATTTTCATTCTCTCGTTCTGACGATCAGGGAGCTGGAGCACCTGCCCTACAAGGAGAGGCTGAGAGACTTGGGCTTGGTCAGCCTGGAGAAGAGAAGGCTCCGGGGAGACCTTGGAGCATCCTTCCAGCACTTGACGGATGGGGAGGGACTCTTTATCAGGGAGTGCAGCGATGATTGGTAACGGTTTTAAACTGCAAGTGGGTAGAGTTAGGTGAGGTGTAAGGAAGAAATTCTTTACTGCGAGGGTGGTGAGGCACGGAACGGGTTGCCCAGAGAGGTTATGGATGCCCCCTCCTTGCAAGTGCTCAGGACCAGGCTGGATGGGCCTTTGAGCAGCTGGGTAGGTCTAGTGTCCCTGCCCGTGGCAGTGGGAGTGGAACTAGGTGGTCTTTAAGGTCCTTTCCAACTCAAAACATTCTAAGATTCTGTGATGATGGAGATGTTGGTTCGTACTGAGGTATAAAAGGATTTTGTCCTCCAGGAAAATAAAAGTAAGACAGCCTTTTCCTTAAAAAGAAAATTGGTGATGGGTGACAAGCTGTTTTTCAAATTTCCTGGTGGCAATGGATGTATTTGGCAGGAAACTCAATAAAAGAGGCTTGTTAAAAACGAGTGCTCAAGACCAGGCTGGATGGGCCTTTGAGCAGCTGGGTAGGTCAAGTGTCCCTGCCCGTGGCAGTGGGAGTGGAACTAGGTGGTCTTTAAGGTCCTTTCCAACTCAAAACATTCTAAGATTCTGTGATGATGGAGATGTTGGTTCGTACTGAGGTATAAAAGGATTTTGTCCTCCAGGAAAATAAAAGTAAGACAGCCTTTTCCTTAAAAAGAAAATTGGTGATGGGTGACAAGCTGTTTTTCAAATTTCCTGGTGGCAATGGATGTATTTGGCAGGAAACTCAATAAAAGAGGCTTGTTAAAAAATATAAAAAGGAGAGTATTATCTGAGCTCCCACATGCACAGGTATGCTCCAGAAATCTGTCTGTGGGAGTCTTTGCAATGGCCACATCAGAGATGGAGGACATCCATCCTCCTCCTCTTCCTCTGTTTGCCCTGTCCCAGTCCCCTCTCCGGGCATTGGCTGGAGCTTTCTGGACACAGCTTCCACAGCTGGTGGTGGTCTCTGTGAACTGACTGAACACTTGCTGAGGTTAGTCACCACCCTCTGACCACTGCGCCAGGGAATGCGGGTCATAAACCTGTGCTTTTTGGTGCAGTGAAAACGACTGATGCAAAAACTTTCCTCTAACAGAAAGAGCCACTTTTAAGAGGGCCCGAAGGCGTCTGACTGACAGTACCAGACAGGTCTATACGTGCACATACATGCACACGCATTTATCTGCACAGTACCAAACTTAGTAATGTGTTGTAACACTTGTAAGAGGGCCCGAAGGCGTCTGACTGACAGTACCAGACAGGTCTATACGTGCACATACACGCACGTGCATTTATCTGCACAGTACCAAACTTAGTAATGTGTTGTAATATCCTGTGTTCTTCTTTATCCGTCTGATGGCGACATGTGAATTTCCCACAGCTGCACCATGTTTTTCTAGCAGGATTTGAAGGGCGCCTTGAGCCAGGTCAAGAGCACATCCCGGCTGCGTACAGCACTGAGTTGGAGTTCTGATTCTCTTTGTGGTTGTGGCTCTCCTGGCTGACCCCTGCTTCCCCACGGGGCACAGTGCATTGCCCTCTGGCCTCTGGTGCCCATAGGGGTGACACGGCTGCTAGTGAGAGCACCGCCAGGCATCCCAAAGGGATTGAATTAGACTCGTTTCATGTTTCTGGATCTCCAGATTCCTCCTGCTCCTTGGAAATGGCAGAAGCAATGGACCCCATTAAAGGCCCTTTGCCTGCAAGTTTCAGAGATCAAATGCCAAATTGCCCTTCTCCAGGTCTCCTGTTTCTCCAAACAACCTTCTTCAAAGTTAGAAAAAGACATACTTGCCCATCTGTTCTTCTTGCGTTCTCAGTCCCCTTGGCTCCAGAACAGCTGCAGCTCAGGAACCAGGTGTCACTTCAGCAAGAGATGAGCCTGGGATAACTCTGAGTCCTGCTGCATTTTCAGGCACCTCCCCGTAAAGATCATGCTCTGCGCAGGGACTTCTCCATGGCTCTGTGCTCTTCCTGATAAAGAAGAGAGGAACTGGAGTGGGGGTGACGTGGCTGCCAGTTGGAGCACCACCAGGCATCCCAAAGGGATTGAATTGGACTCGTTTCATGTTTCTGGATCTCCAGATTCCTCATGCTCCGTGGAAGTGGCAGAAACACCAGACCCCATTAAAGGTCCTTTTCCTGCAAGTTTCAGAGAACAGATGTCACAGTGCCCC